>NW_006922474.1:262057-263758 GCF_000298275.1 Orycteropus afer afer
TAAAACACAAGTAAACCTCTTTCTGGTATTCTTTGCCTTGAGCCAAGATCCATCTGACAACAGCTATGATATCCCTTATTCCACGTCCTCTTCTGAATCCGGCTTGAACCTCTGGAAGTTCTCTGTCCTAGGGCCCTGATAAATGATCATAAGTGTAATCAATCAGTGCATCCCTATTGGACACCTCTGCAATTTTAGTTCAGAACACAATATTCCTGACATTGTCTGATTATCAAGAAAACACACCTAGTAGGCCTTCTAGACACCATAAAAAATATTCATTTATAAACCTACTATACAGCCACAGTAGTCAAAACTTCCTGGTGTTGGTAAAATGACAGACACATAGACCAATGGAATAGAATTGAGGACCCAGAAATAGATCCATCGACCTATGGTCAGCTGATCTTTGACATTAAATGGGGAAGAGAATGTTTGTTTAATAAATGGTGCTGGCAAAACTGGATATCTATTTGCAGAAAAATGAAACAAGATCTGTACCTCACACCATACACAAAAACTAACTACAGATGGATCAAAGACTTAAATGTGAAACCTAAAACTATAAAGTTCCTCAAGGGAAAAATAGGGGCAAATTTAGGGGTCCTCATTTATGGCATAAATAGACTATGCCAAAATGCACAAACAGCAGGAGAGAAACTAGATGAATGGGACCTTCTCAAAATTAAATTTTTATGTGCTTCCAAAAACTTTTCCAAAAGACTCAAAAGAGAACCTACAGACTGGGAAAAAAATATTTGGCAATGACATATCTGACAAAGGACTTAGCTCTAGAATTTATAGAAAACTCCACCACTTCAATAACAAAAAGACAAATAATCCAGTTAAAAATGGGCAGAAGACATGAATAGACACTTCACCAAGGAAGATATTCAAGCAGCAAACAAACATATGGAGAAATGCTCACAATCATTAGCCACTTTGTTGTTGTTGTTGTTATGTGCCATCGAGTCAGACCTAGCTCATAGCGACCCCTCCTTGGGTTTCCAAGGCAGTATCCCTCTGGAAGTAGATTGCCCAACCTTCCTTCAGAGGAGTGGCTGGTGGGCTTGAATCACCAGCCTTTGGGTTAGCAGTCAAGTGCCTTAGGCATTATGCTACAAGAGTTCCTCATTAGCCATTAGAGAGATGTAAATCAAAATAACAATGAGATACCATCTTGCTCCAGCACTAGCAGCAGAGTTAAACAAGACAGATATAACAAACGCTGGCCAGGATGCGGAGAAATTGGGACTCTCATACCCTGCTAGTGGGACTGTGAAATGGTACAACCACTGTGGAAAGCAGTATGGCAATTCCTTAAAAACTTGGAATTAGAAATACCATTTGACCCAGCCATTCCATTACTAGATATATATCCTAATGAAATGAGAGCCAGGACAAGAACAGACATATGCACACCCATGTTCATTGCAGCACTATTTACAATAACCAAAAGATGGTACAACCTAGGTGTCCATCAACTGAGGAATGGATAACCAAACTATGGTACATATACACAATGGAATACTATGCAACACTAAAGAATAATGTAGAATGTGCAAAACACCGCCTAACATCGATGAACTTGGAGGACATTATGCTGAGTAAAATAAGTCAATCACAGAAGGTCAAATATTGTATTAGTCCATTATTGTAAAAGTCAAGGAAAGGTTTATCTATGGAAGGAAATTTTCTTTG
>NW_006922474.1:265586-285672 GCF_000298275.1 Orycteropus afer afer
CACAATTAAAAAAAAAAAAAAAAAGAATATTCATTTATATGATGCGCTCCCTCCCATGCCCCATAGAAGCATCAGCTAAAACTACTATTCTTTTCTCACTTCCTTACCTCTTTTTTTTTTGCCTGATCTTTTCCTAATTCCATTTAGATTCTTGGTATATTTCACACCTGAAGTTGGCAGGTATATCACAAACCTAAAGTAGTAGCTTCATAGAGGCCTGATTGTCTATAGAAAATGCTGATTTTCAAAACAAATATCTAAATAATTGCATAGAAATAGTCATCTGAATTTCCTAAATACTTCTGGTAAAGGTTCTCCGGTCCCCCCTTAAAACCCCGAGTTCTTTCTCTTACCTGTTTGTTTAAGTTTAAAATAAAAATCCTTCTCATTCCTCCCCTCCAACTTGTTGCTGCTTCTTTAGTTGTTGCTGTTATGTGCCGTCAAGTCATCTCTGACTCATAGCAACCTTATGTACAACAGAACAAAACACTGTCCAGTCCTGTGCCAGTCTCACTATCCCTACAATACCTGAGCCCATCACTGCAGCCACTGTGTCTGTCCATCTCATTGATGGCCTTCTCCTCTTTTGTTGACCCTCCACTTTACCAAGCAAGACATCCTTCTTCAAAGAATGGTTCCTTCTGACAACATGACCAAAGTAGGTGAGACAAAGTCTGGCCATTATCGCTTCCAAGGAGCATTCTGACTGCACCTCTTCCAGGACAGATTTGTTAGTCCTTTCTGCAGTCCGTGGTACTTTCAGCATTCTTCTCCAACACCACAACTCAAAAGCATTAACACTTCTTTGGTCTTCCTTATTCATTGTCCAGCTCCACATACATACAAAGGACTGAAAATACCATGGCTTGGGTTAGGTACATCCTAGTCTTTGAAGAGATATCTTTACTCTTCAGTGCTTGAAAGAGGTCTTTTGCAGCAGATTTGCCCAGTGCAACACATCTTTTGATGTCTTGACTGCTGCTTCCATTGGTGTTGATTGTTGTTGTTGGTAGTGGTGTTATGTGCTGTTGAGTCGGACCCGACTCATAGCGACCCTTCCTTGGGTTTCCGAGGCAGTATCACTACAGAAGTAGATTGCCCAACCTTCCTTCTGAGGAGTGGCTGGTGGGTTTGAACCTCCAGCCTTCTGGTTAGCAGTCAAGTGCCTAAGGCACTACGCTACCAGAGCTCCTTTGGTGTTGATTGTAGAACCAAGTAATATGAAGTCTTAGACAACTTCAATCTTTTCTCCATCTACTGTGATGCTGCTTATTGGTCTTCTTTTTTTAAAGTATATGTATTTCTTATCATATTCAATATCAAAACAAGTCTCCAAACAAACACACTCTGAACTAGTTTTTCTTGTTTTTTCAGATATAAAATTATATGCTTCCTTCTGTTTCTGTAGCCTTTCATCCATTCAGTTTCTCTTCCCATATCTTGGCCCAACCTCCTTCCCTATTTGCCCTTTTACATCAATTTATATTAGCAACATGGGTGGCAGGTACATGAACATATAGCTCTCAACACTGGTTTTTGAACTTCAAGACTCTTAAAAACTTTTAAAACTTTTACTGTTTCCTCTAAAAACTCCATGTTGACTTTCTGCTTGGAAATATTAACGATGCACATTATTTGAATGAATTCATAAAAAAAAAAAGGGGGGGGGGGGCTAAAAACTGTTTATCAGTTCTTGAGTTTCTGGCTGCTAACTTCTTTTTAATTTTCTTTATACAAACTTCTGCATTTGAGGATACAAATATGGGAAATATGGCATTGTATGACAGGCTATCAAGAAAATTCCCCACCATTTATTGCCATTTTCCCCAGCTTTACCAGAGCCAGAAGAACTTGCTTCCCAATGTGATATACTTGTTTTTCTGTAAGATCATAGAGAAGGCCATTCATGGTCACCACATCCTAAAGAGACAGAGGAAAAAAGCATTATATCAAAGTGACATTAACAGAAGTTTTCAAAAAATAAACAAAGATAGAGATACTTTGAAATGCAGATTTAAAAACAAAGAAAAGAATGTAAGTGGGAAGAGAGCTGTTACACTGTGGGAAATTGTAGTCAATGTCATGAAACAAAATATGTATGAAATGCTGTATGGAAAATGAATTTTCTCTGTAAACTTTCACCCAAATCACAATAAAATTTTTTTTTAAAAAAAAGAAAGAAAGAATGTAAAAATATAGGAACTAAAGTGTAGTGAGACCATGTCAGATATGGAAAATATAATCATTCATTGGACTGGAAAATCTATAAAGAATGTGGATGAATAACAAAATGAGAGAAGAACACAGTAATAGGTAAGAAAGACAAGTATATGTAAGACTATGCACTTGATAAAGCAGCAATTTTTTCATGTGCATGCGTGTGTGTGTGTCTGACACAGAGAGAGAGAGAGAAGTAGCACATGTCTTAACAAAATGTCTTTGTTGAATGCCTATGCCAGTTCCATATAAGGAGCTGGAAGTATAAGAGTGAGCAAAATAAACATGGCTGCTTCCTTCTGGAGCTTATACTGTGTCACAGGTGTGAATCTGAATCAAATAATCATACATAAATATACAGTGGCATGAAGGTACATGTAAGAGTAATAAGAGAGCCTGTGATTGTGGGAGAGAGGGCTTTTTCAGTTTGGAGAAACAGAAAGGTTTTGTTGAGATCTGAAGGATGAGTAGGTACTAACTATGCAAAGAAGGAAAGGGAGAGAAGTTTGGCCTAAGGGGAAGAGCTTTTGAAAATAACCTGAAATAGATAAATGTGGTAGTTTTGAGAAAATGAAGAAGCTAGTGTATTTGGAGCATGGACTAACTTATAGATAAATAACCTCTTGAAAATGTTTAAAATGACTAAAGACCTGCACACTCTCCTATTACATCACTGGATCGAAGATATTAACAGGGCCCTGTTTTCATGCATATTCAGTAGTGCAATGATCAGCATGTTTTGAGGCTTAATTAATAATAAACTGGCCAATGAGCAAGTGAGAAGCTCACTAGGAAAACAGGTATCACTTCAGAAAGAGGAATATATAGAGAACTAGGGAGACTATCAGGGAAAGGACTTGCACTTGAGCCTGAAAATTTCTTTACATTTTAATTTTTAAAAATATCTGTTTGAGGTACAAAAACTTACAAGTTGAATCAGCCCTGCATACTAGGATTATGTCACAGACAGGAGTACACACTAACAATAACAACAACAAAATTACTGTCATTATTAACAACAGTTATACTATTATATTATTATAGCAGCTACCATTTCATGAGTTCTTATTATGTACCAATAACAACTATCTTTTTACATATCTAATTTCTTTTAATTTTTATTGACATTATTATTATTATTATTATACAGATTCAGAAAACTCATGCTCAGAGAACTGACTAGCCAAAGTCACTGAACTAGTAGACGGAGCTGAAAGACCTGTGCTATAAACCTGTGCTGCCCAATACAGTAGCCACTAGCCATATGGCTATTTAAACTTAGATTATTTAAAATTAAGTAAAGTTTAAAATTCAGTTTCTCAGGTACACTAGCCATATTTCAAGTGGTCAAATAGCCACATGTGGCTAGTGGCTACCACATGTGGCGACATCCTTCTGGGATAATAGCCATCAAAGAAAATTTGAAGGGAAAAAAAAAAAAAAGATGAGTGTTGCCGGAGGGGAGTGCACAGGAGCAGGGCTGGCATGGAGCCTACAGGGTCCATGCACCATCTCTCAGAGGCCAGATGGTACTTCCAGGAGGCACCAGCAACTGGTACCTCTGGGAGTGCAGCACTGTGACTCAGTTGGTCTCTGCACCCAGAAAGCCCAAGATCTAAGAAAAAAGATCAGAGACATCAACTAAGCTGGAAACAGTGAGCTTTGGGAGCTTTGTTTTCATCCACAGTAATCTCCTAAACACAGCAAGATGTTTACCTGTATTTTATTGACTATGCAAAGGCACTTGTGTGGATGATAAAAAATTATGGATAACACTGCAAAGAATGGGAATTCCGGCACACTAAATTGTACTCATGAGGAACCTGTACATAGATCAAGAGGCTGTCCTTGTAACCGAACAAAAGGATACTGCATGGTTTAAAATCAGGAAGGGCCTGTATCACATACTTATTCAATCTTTATCCTGAGCAAATAATCTGAGAGCCTGGACTATATGAAGAAGAACATGGGATTAGAATGGAAGGAAGAATCATTAATAACCTGTGAAATGCAGATGACACAACCTTGCTTGCTGAAAATGAAGATGACTTGAAGCTGAAGATCAAAGGCTACAGTCGTCAACCAGAATTACACCTCAACATAAAGAAAACAAAAATCCTCACAACATCATGATAAATGGAGAAAAGAGTGAAGTTGTCAAAGATTTCATTTTACTTGGATCCACAATCAACACTCATGGAAGCAGTAGTCAAGAAATCAGATCTCACATTGCACTGAGCAAATCTGCTACAAAAGATCTCTTTAAAGTGTTGAAGAGCAGAGGTGTCACTTTGAAGACTAAGGTGTGCCTGATCCAAGCCATGGTATTTTCAATCACTTCATATGCACGTAAAAGCTGGACAATGATTAAGGAAGACTGAAGAAGAATTGATGCCTTTGAATTGTGGTGTTGGTGAAGAATATGGAAAATACCATGGACTGCCAGAAGAATGAACAAATTTATCTTGTAAGAAGTACAGCCAGAATTCTCCTTAGAAATGAGAATGGCCAGAGTTCATCTCACTTACTTTGGCCATGTGGTCAGAAGAGACCAGTCCCTGGAGAAGGATATCATGCTTGGTACAGTGGAGGGTCAGAGAAAAAGGGGAAGACCCTCAATGAGATGCGATGACACAGTAGCTGCGGCAATAGGCTAAAGCATAGCAAGCATTGTGAGAATGGCACAGGACAAGGCCATCTTTCATTCTGTTGCACATAGGGTCACCGTGAGCCAGAATTGACTCGTTGGCACCTAACAAGAACACCAACTTCATAAAGCACCATTCAGTGGAATGGATTACTTCAACTTATTCAACTTGGAATAATATGGCTTCAGGGTTTTTAAGTGCCCCTTTAGTTTTATATGAACTTTATAGGAAACAGAGCCCTTAGAGGGTTTAGGAATAACAAGAAGAGATTAGAGATGAATTTGTTCATTTCTATTATCCCAGAAGTTATATTGGACAGTGCGCCTCAGAGTTACTGTTATGCTAATAATGTCTCTATATTTTGTCATTTGCCAGGTTAATGGACATGTCAACAGCTAATCAGCTAAGTCAAGCCTTTTCCTTTTAACATCTCTACCCTACTGCTCACCCGGCGACAGGTCCAGAGAAAGCTGAGCAGGTCCCCCTGGGCCACGTCTTCCAACACCATGTAGAGTGGCAGCCCTTCCGTGCAGCAGCCTTCCAGCTGTACCAGGTTCTTGTGCTTCCCCAGGTACTGATAGAATTGGATTCGCCCTAAGAAATCCTGTACTTCATGGAGCCCAGCTGGTTCTGTGGAGGACAGGAGATCCAGGGGCAGTGAACAGTCAGAACATTACCAATAAGAGGGAGGCACAGAGCAGGACAATTCTCTGGGGAAGGACATCATGCTTAGTTAAGTAGAGGGTCAGAGAAAGAGGAGAAGACCCTCAACGAGATGGATTGACCAGTGGCTGCAATGACAGGCTCAAACATAACAAGGAATGTGAGGATGGCGCAGGACTGGGCAGTGTTTTGTTCTGCTGTCCATAGGGTCACTGCGAATCAGAGCCAATTTGACAGCACCTAACAACAACAATAGAGCAGGAAGCAATCTCAGATGGTAATTCTCAAGGCTTCACAAGGGGCTGTGTGTGGACAAAAGAGTTAGTAGAAAAGAGATCAGTTTTAAGAAGATGATATCCTAAATGTCACTGATCCTTTGTCAAAGATAGCACAGAATTATAGATCTTAGAATGAATAGAACTTTATGTGCCTAAGTGGAGAAGTGTTATGTTGACATTAAAATATTATCACTGTTTTGGCCTTCGGATTAGTGTTCTTGTTTACTCTTAGCCTTTTTCTTTTTTACATGTCCACTATTACTGACACAAGGAGCTCTGGTTTTTGTGTAGTGGTTAAGACATTTGGCTGCTAACCCAAACGTTGGAGGTTCGAACCCACCAGCTTCTCTGTGGAAGAAAGATGGGGCAATCTGTTTTCATAAAGATTTACAGCCTTGGAAACACAATGGGGGTCACTATGAGTTGGAATCAACTCTATGGCAGTAAGAGTATTACTGACACGTTTAATGAGAATCAGCAAAATATAAGAAATACAGTATTAGGGAAAGATATTAAATAGTGAAGGACATAAATAACCTCAGAATCATAGTCCAAGTAACATTCACTATGGAGAACTCAGTTCTAACAACATGTATCACCTACTTTATGCCAGACACTGTTCTAGGCATTAAAAAAATGTCCAAGTCCATATTTTCATTATTACTTTCTACTTGTTGGGGAGAGGAAACAGATATACATACATTAGAGGATGAGTATTATGGAGAAAAATAACATGCAAGGATGAGCTAAGGGAAGAGAGCCTAAAAAGGGCATTTCTGCCTCAAGCATCCATCCCTCTATTCCCTTCTGTACTATGTAATTATGATAACACCTATCTGTTGATAAACATCTTAATGTTTACAAAGCCTGTTAGCATTCACTGATAGAGGCTCAGTGTTGAAAAGTGAAAAAGAGAAGGGAAGTCTAGCTCTTCTCATTTTACCTTTTAAAGCCTTGAGTACAACACTCTTGGACTTAGCAGGGTCCCCAGTGTTCATCTTGGTTCTATAGATGGCTCCACAACTACCATTGTGGATATGCTCCAGAACTTCAGAGAGCTGCTCCCGGGGCACCTGCAGCTTAGATAAGGCAGGTGTGGTGGCTTGTAGAAGGCTTTCTATTGATGTCTCAAGTTGCACAGACACATTTTCTCCAAATCCTGATGCTTTCCAGCTGAGGTCCCCAGGCTTGGAGCTAATACCTAGAACAAAGAGATGATACCAACCAGCTTTCTTCCTTTCCTTGGAACCCCAGGAAAGCAGAGCCTGGAATAACATGCCAAGGAAGTTCCTTCAGCAGTTTCCTCTCTGGCCAACATGGAGATGTCTTTCCATGTGTCTCTATAACCAATATCAATACTAACCTTGTAAAACTCCATTATTTTTAGAACAATACAAGATGGGCCCCTGGAAAGTGGTAATGACATTTTCTTTCAGTCTTCCTTGGGATTACTGGTCTATATTCCCTGAAAGTATAGTATAGAGACATTTAAGGAAATTCCTAAATGGGTACCCATACCACAGGTACCTAATGGTGGTAACTGCTGATGATACTATCATTTAAATCAGTTAAATGGCTTATAAGTATGGAGGGAGTTATGGATAGTTAGTCAAATCTAAGCCATGGCTAATCTTGTTCCCTCAAATTGTCCCAAAAGCCAAACTGTATTTCCAAGGGTCATGATCAACAAAATCTTCTGGTACTTTCTCCCTTTTTAGTCATAATGGACTTTTTTTTCTTCAGTCATGAAATAGAAGTTCTTTCTTGCTATTAAATCCCCATTCACTCATCAATATATTTAATAAATATTACCTAATACATCCCAGGCACTATTCTAGGTAGTGGGAACAAGCGAAGTCCAGATTCTCATGAAGATTACTTTCTAGTGGTAGGGGAGAGGAAGCATATAATAATATATATGGCAATCAGTGTTATGAAGAAAAGTAACACAGGATAGGTAAGGATATTAAGGAGTGCCAGTGATGCTATTTTATACTTGAAGGTCAGGAAAGGCACTCTGATATGCAGAAAGAAGTATAAACACATTGAGAAAGGAGAGATATACTTAGGATATGTGAGGAAGAGCAAGGAAGCTGGTACAGGGGCCTGTGCTCCTGTCCAGCCCCAAACATGGAACTTTACCTTGGTGTCCAGAAGTCTGCTGTTGGACTCTTTGTCCTCTGATAAAAAGCCACAAGATGACCCCAAGAAGGATGAGGAAGATACCAACCAGGAGGGTTGGGATGATGATAACCTCATACTGCTGCTCCCGGACAACTAGGTAGGCAATCAAGAAAGAAGGGAAGATTATCCACAGCCAATCACCCTGAGGGAGTGAGTAGTTGCACCTGTGGGCTCAGGACCATGGTCGCTGGTGACGTCAAGCTCAACTGGCATAACATACTACACAAAACATTGTTCTACATCCTACTTTGGTGAGTAGTGACTGGGATTTTAAAAGCTTGCAAGTGGCCATCTAGATGCAACAATGCATCCAGAGCAAAGAATGAAGAAAACAATAGATGCATGAAAACAATTAGTCCAAGGGACTAGTGGACCATGCGAACCTCAGCCTATATAACCATGAGACCAGAAGAACTAGGTGGTGCCCAGCCACCATTGTCAACCACTTAGAAAGGGATCAGTGCATGATTCATGATCCTTTTCCAAGTGGATAGAGTGGGAGAACAATGTGGAACAAAACTCAAAATCATAAAAAAAAAAAAGACCAGGTTTGCTGATCTGATAGAGCCTGGTGAGACCTCCAAGACAGTGGCCCCTAGTTACCCTTCAGGTCTCTAATTGAACCCACTCCCATGGCATCCAGCCAAAAAAATAGGCATATAGGGTGAATATTTACTTCAGGAAGATACACTCCTTATAATGATCAATCATGAGAGAACAGAAGATCAGTATTTGCATAGGAAGATAGCTTAGGGGGCAGGAATGCACAGGAAAAAAGACACAGGAAAGAAATAACTACAGGGAGGAAGTGGTAAGAGAGCTGTTAAATTGTGGGGAATTGCAGTCAATGTCATGAAACAAAATGTGTATGAACTGCTGTATGGAAAATGAATTTGCTCTGTAAACCTTCACCCAAATCGCAATAAAAATTAAAAAAAAAAAAAGAAGAAGAAGAAGAAAAGAGTGTTCAAAAGAAGCCTGACCTGATGTGTATATCATGTACCTACTCTGCTTCCCTGCTACTTCCATTCAATGGAACCACTATTAGGAGCAACTCTATAATGTCCCTGTTTCCTAGTTCATTATGTGTGCCCTCTACCTCACTGTAATTTATCCTACTGAGATAGAAGATGCAGCTACCTACTGAGATAGATCTCTGTTTGTCACTTGCCCCTCCCCTTCAAAGACAATGGCCTCTAGACACCATTCCTCTATCACTTCTATCTTAATTTCTATGACAAATCAAATAATACTCTTTCCAGAACCTATCAAAGAGTCTAGTCTATATACTCTTAAATTCATAGGACAGACATTTGCAGTATCTGTACTTACCACACAACTTGTCATTGAAACTGCATTCCAAAAGCCTCCGTGTCATCCTCTCCTCATCTCCCATTGCCACAAGGCTGCCTACTTCTGTGCTATACCCACAAAGAATGTACAGGGCATAGCTTCAAGTAATTCCCAAGGATTGAGTGATTCTGGCAAAATTAAAGTAGGATACACACAGCATTTTTAAGTGACTCTACGGACTAATCATTAAGCACATTGCTACTTGGAACTCTCTGAACCATTCCTTCATTTCTCCACACCAACAAAATGTTTAAGCTGGGAGAATGTTTTTGTTTTGTGATCTTTTCCTTTCATTTCATTGTTAAAATATATTACTGTAAAGCCAATATCCACCCTGCCCCCCTGACACACACATACAGGACTCCTGCTCCCATAATGAAGTATGTATTTTTCTACTGTCTGAGCAAGTGTGGTCCCATAGTTTATATTGGCAAGCTTTACTTTCACTATAGTCCCTAAGCATGTCTAATTTTCTTGAGCTTGCATCACTTGTTTGCTAAACAAAATATTTAATTTTCATTTTTATACAAAGTTAATTCAGACAATGTGTAAATACTTGGCAGATTTCAAGAAAGATGAGGTATGCCTTTATATTCCTCCTGTGATACATCTCCCCTCTATACCTTCACAACCAATGAACAAGCAGAATTTATAATAATAATAATTCTGTAGTTCTCAGAGTTCAAGGAGTTTCCCCTGCAAACCAGACACAGACACATTCTGGGTGGTGTCAGAACCAGTCTTTGTTTAAATAAAAAGAAAACATATTCATATGATTCCAAAAGAAAAACATTAATTGGTGTACTATAAAAATCTTTCTCCCACCATATCCTTCTCTATCTACATAGTTCCCAACTTTCCTCCAAGCAGACTGTAATTACCAGTCTCTTATGTACCTAGCCAGGGATTCTTTATGTGCATAAACTTTAAGTCCATATAATCAGCAAAATATTTGAAATGTCACCTATATAAACCTGGTTCTTTCCTTCTCAAGAGAACTGTTGGTTATCTCTCTTCCATATGTCTGCAAACTCAATATTTTACCCTTAATTGACTAAACTCCCTCTGGTTCTATTATCAGCAAAGCTTACTTCTTTCATACGATTGACCTGAAAGAAAATACGGTGATTTTCTGCTGTTTGAGTATTCCTACATCTGTGAATCAGTTTCATATGATTTGATATAAAGGTAAAATAAAATATTAATGTTGTGGCTTATATGATATTATATTGTGTTGTAACATTAATTATTGATACTAGCAATCAATAATTATTGACACTAAAAGCCACAATATTACTTTTTGAGGCAGATTCCATCAGTGCCTGAAACAGGTAAAGAAAACCTGAGACTCTAGCCTCATCCCTTTTTCCTCTCTTTCTAGAGCTTCATGATCTTGCACATATGGGTGATAAAAAATAATAATAATAATAAAACCCTCAAGGCCATCAAGTCAACTCAACTCATAGCAACCACTCCTTGGGTTTCTGAGGCGATATCTCTACAGAAGTAGAGATACCAGTCTTCCTTCCAAGGAGTGGTTGGTGGGTTTGAACCACCAGCCTTCTGGTTAGCAGTCAAATGCCTTAGGCACTATAGGTGATAGTTAAAGAAATAATTCCCTTACAGTTCAGAGCAGAGACTAGTGTGTGGTTGATTGGCAGAAGCCCAAGAAAACAGTAGCAGCCTAGAGAAGGAAAATTGTGAAGAGAGGGAAATTCTTATCTGTAGCTTTGTACATAGAAAAGGATTAAGCCAATGAATAGTTAGACAGCAAAGTCCACTTCTTCTAGTTTGCAAGCCAAGAAGGCAAGGAAAAAAGTAGTTGAGAACATATACACAATTACATGTAAGAATAGAAAGATCACAAGCTTGGGAGGAAAGACACTAGCAATTAGGCGAGGAACAGGGAGCTATGAGAGGTTGAAACAGGAAGTCTTGAAAATAAAACATTAGCTCATCAAGGAGAATTCAGAAGCTATTTGGAAATTTTTTTCCACCATTCTCATTCTTCTTTCCTCTTCCTTTCAGTGTATTATCAGATATAATTATTTTCACTCAGGGAGAAGCCAGTTTAGCAAGTTTGGCTTTCTGGGGAATAGGTTCTATGACCATAATCTGTCACCATAGTTCAAGTGGAAGAAAGGGTCAGTCAGCAGCTAGCTCAGACTTGTGAGCTCTGCCCAGAAACCAAATTACACACCCACTAAAACATACTGACCAAAGTAAACCCACTGCTATCTTGTCGATTCTGACTCATAATGACCCTATAGGACAGAAAAGAACTGCCCCATAGGGTTTCCAAGGCTGTAAATCTTTAGATTTTGCCACATCTTTTTGTCTCAGAGGGGCTGGTGGATTCAAATTACTTTCAGTTGGCAGCTGAGTAATTTAACAACTGTGCCACTAGAGCTCCCAAAACATACTGAAGGAAGTAATTTTAAGTACATACATACATGTATACCCACTTAGAACTGTTCATGATGGGCCACACTCAACTATAGGCACATAGCCAAACATACCTCCACCCAATGACTCAAACATATGCTTATACCCTTACACCTGGATGTCACATTTAGTTGCTTACAGAGAACCAACTCATCCTTAGATACAATATCACCTTCTATTACATCTTCTGAGCCAGGTTCTCACCATTCATAGTATTTGTGCATGGGTGTTTAAAGAAGGTAAGTTTATGAACACCTAGCAGCCCAATGAAATTGGATGCTGGAGCAAGAAGACAAATGTATAGAATAATGAAATCATAGATGTGTATACAACAAAACTTTCCCAATAATTACAGTATTTCTAGAGGTGTATGGAGCACTCCAAATGAGTCTAGAAATTTCAGGTATGTATACTAGGCATATCCATTTATCCATGAAAGCCCATATAGAAGATCACAGAACCCACTCAAGCTTTTATATCAGAAGATTCTCATATTCATTTGTAGCAAGAATACTTCTCTCTATATAACTTTCTCTGTGCAATTAATATGTAATTCCCACATGATTTTGCCTGTCCACTCTGTGTAAGCTGAGAAAAGTCATGCTTTAATGCCAAACTCGTCTAGGTACTCTTCCAATGGGTACATTCTAACCCATCAGACCATTGTCAATATTCTTGACCAACCTTTATGTACAATATGACCAATTCTCTTCTTTCCATTTCAATTATATCTAAACACCTTTCCCATTGCCTTAATACACACACACACACACACACACACACAACTCAAAAAACCAAACTCACTGCCATTGAGTTGAATCTGACTCACAGCAACCCCCATTGGATTTCCAAGGCTGTACATCTTTACAGAAGCAGATTGGTTCATCTTTCTTCCACAGAGTGGCTAGTGGGTTCAAACCACTGACTTTTTGGTTAGCAGCCAAATACCTTAACCACTACACCACTAAGCATATAGCGGTGGGTATATGTGTGTGTGTGTGTGTGTGTATGAATGAACTGAACTCACTGCCATCAAGTCAATTCCAACTCATAGCGACCCCCATTGGATTTCCAAGGCAGTAAATCTTTTTTTTTCCTTATTTATTTATATTTATATTTTAAGAGCTTGTTTTACATTCAACGTCATGTGTACATTTAGTTTCATTCCCCATTCGCCATGTCCAACTCTAACCCAGTCTCCTCCCCTCCCCATCCTGCAACCCTTCCCCTGTGCCCCTCATATCTATGCACTCCTGTTTGACCTACATTTCCTCAGTTTGAATGTTGGTCCTCTGGTGTCCCATGGTCTATTGCTCTAATGGATGTATTACCATTGAGTGTGTGGGTGTGGCATCCTGGGTTGAGTGGTCTGTGTGTACATCTTGTTAACTATTGGGCTGAAAGCCCGCCCCTGAAGGTGAGTTTTATTCCAGGTGCCAAATGTATTTCAGGGCCATAGTATTGGGAGTCTTACCAGATTTCATCTGACCAGTAATTCTGGTCATTATTGAGTTTTTGGATTTTGTTCCACGTTTTCCCTCCCACTCTATCCAGGATCTCCAGATCTGATCCTTTCCTGAGTGGTTGGCATTGGTAGCTGGGCACCATCCAGTTCTTGTGGTCTCAAGGGCCATCGTGTCCTAGGGCTGATTGCTTCTAAATGTCTTTTTTTGTTTGTTTGTTTTGTTTTGTGTTCTTCTTCACTTCCAACACTAGGAGACCATTAGCTGCATCTTAGATGGCTGCTTGAAAGCTTTTAAGGCCCCAGTCGCTACTCACCAATGTGGGATGTGGAGCAACGCTTTTATGTATTTTGTTGCAAGGCAGTAAATCTTTACAGAAGTATATTGCCCCGTCTTCCTTCCATGGGGCGGCTGGTGAGTTTGAACCATCAACCTCCTGGTTAGCAGTCAAATGCCTTAGGCACTGTGCCACAAAAGCTCCATGTATATTTTTTCCCTCTTTTTCTTAACCAGTCTTTAAAATCTTTAAGTATAAAAATCATTATCCCACAGTTATCTTTTTAAATGCCATGCAGCATAATAAATTCAGAGCATTAGAGTCAAGGGTTTAGTGAAGTTATGAAATTGTTTATTCTGGTAACAACATTTGAGAGTTGCAAAATCTGTTTGTATATAGTTTGACTACAGTTTACACATACCTATACCTACAGTGCTAAATCTCTTCAGGCAGTGCTATAATTAAAAATAGTATGATTGTCTCACTTGTGGTTATCATACTTTAGGTTTTCTCTTTGCATTTGTATCTGACTTTCTCTTAGTGTATCGAAAGGTTTAGCCTCCCTTTTGAATTTAGAATCTAGAGAGAGAAATAGCACAATGAAGAAGGAGATACAAACAGGAAGAAAAAGACAGTGAATAGGGAATGAAGGCCATCACAGATTTTTGAGAAGGTATATAGTCTGGAAGGAGCTCTGGTGACACAGTGGTTAAAGCATTCATTAACCAAAAGATCAGTGGTTCAAACCCACCAGCCACTCCACAGGAGCAAGATGAGGCAGTTTGCTTATATAAAGATTTATAGCCTTGGAAACCCTAAAGGGTAGTTCTACTCTGCCCTATAGGGTTGCTGTGAGTTGGAATCTACTTGATGGCAGTGGGTATATAGTCTGGAGACCACAGAAGTTAATCATTATGACTAGAATTGAATTAAATATTAACATAAACTCTCCAAACTTTTAGATACATTCTCACAATACAAGCATAATATCACACTGCATCTCTGTATCAGTTGGATTCCTCTACACCAGCAAAGAGATCTCTGGAAAGGAAGTAAAGAAATCCATACCATTTACAATAGCTACCAAAAAGATAAAATACTTGGGAATATATCTTACCAGGGACACAAAAGACCTATACAAACAAAACTGCAAAACACTCAAATTAACACACAAAGATAGTTGTATTGGCAACAAAAACAGAAACCCTTGTTAGTAACTGTTAACACAACATATTTTCCCAGACACTATCAGCAATTTATCCATGAGTATCCAGAAGGAACTCTTTGTATCAAAGTAGTCTACAAATAGGAATGTTTTAAAATTCAGATTCATTCTCCTGGAACTCAACTGCCTATGTATTATGAGAATTTTCTTGATTGACCTTGGGATAACATCTGGCCCCATTCCAATAAGATTGATTAAATCTGTTATACCAGCCTCACCCTCAACCTTCCTACTTACATACCCTTCAAGCTTGGAACTGAACGCATCCCCAGGGATCAACTTTCAGCCTAACAATAGACAGGCTGTAAAGTGAATAACAACACCAGAGAGGAATGTACTCCTCAATACAATCAACCATACAAGACCAGAAGGGCAGTATTTGGCCAAAAACAAAGCTTAGAAGGCAGGAAGGGGCAGGAAAGAAAGGATGAACGGAACTGGAAAACTCAGGGAGAAAGGGGAAGAGTGTTATTACAATGAGGGGATTGCAACCAATGTCATGAAACAAAATGTGTATAAATTGTTGAATTGAAAACTGATATTCACTGTAAAATTTCACTCAAACTACAAATTAAAAAAATTTGCTGTTTCTTCCAGCTATGTTTTTCTTAAACAACTGACCCATTCTCCTAGATGTTATCACACCAGAGTTAAGAGTTATGAATAGCTGAGCTACAGGGAAGGGGACTCAAATACTGGAAGTAAAGAAGGTAAAGTGAAGTTGTTGTTGTTGTTATTTGCCATCAAGTCGGCCCCGACTCCTAGCAACCCCTCCTTGGGTTTCCGAGGCAGTTATCACTACGGAAGTAGGATTGCCCAACCTTCCTTCCGAGGAGTGGCTGGTGGGTTTGAACCGCCAGCCTCCTGGTTAGCAGTCAAATGCCCTGGCATTATGCTTAATTAAATAAGAAATTAAATTAAATAAGAAATTAAATTAAAACAGAGCTCCCCCAAAATCAAGACTGCCAGTCCTCTCACTTCTTTTCTCTTCCCCCTTAATCCTTACCCTTGAGTTACCTTGCAAAAACTCACTAAATGGATGAAGAAGCTAAGTTGGAAGACAGGTGGAGAACAACATCTCACATCTAGAGGATTCTAGAATGATCTCCAACATTCTGAAAGCAAGCTGCTCTGCCTGTTTTCAGATCCAATTAACGTATATTGAGAAACTACAGTGTGCCAGGTATTATGCTAGGGACTTTCACACAAAGAAGGAAACAGGTACAGGGAGATTAAGTTAAGATTTGGATTAAAGGTTAAAAAAAAGACACCACTAAAAATGGAAACTACAGACCAATATCCTTCATGAATACAGACATAAAAATCTTCAAGAAAATCCTAGCTCACAGACTCTAACAACACATCAAAAAAACAATACATCATGACCAAGTGAGATTCATACCAGGTAAAGGGATGGTTCAAAATTAGAAAAGCAACCAACGCAATCCATCACATAAATAAAATAAAGGAAAAGAACCACATGATCTATCAATCAATGCGGAAACAGCATTTGATAAAATCCAACACCCATTCCCGATAAAACTGTCAGAAAAAATATGAATAGAGGCAAAATTTCTCATCATAATGAAAGGCATATATGCAAAACCAACAGCCAACATTATTCTTAATGGAGAGAGACTGAAACCATTCCTCCTGCAAACAAGAACCAGATAAGGATGCCCTCTATCACCACTTCTATTTCAACATTGTATTGGCAGTCCTAGCCAGGGCAATAAGGCAAGAAAGGGAAATCAAAAGGCATCCAAATTGGTAAGAAAGAAGTAAAACTATCCCTATTTCCTGATAATATGCATAGAGAACCCAAGAGACTCATATCAAGAAAACTACTGGAACTAATTGAAAGATTTAACATTGTGGCAAGATACAAGATCAATATCCAAAAATCAGTTGGATTCCTCTAATTTCAAGAAACTATAAGAGATCTACATCAATGGAAGAACATACTATGCTCATGGACACCAAGACTGAACATTATGAAAATGTTAATACTACCCAAAGCAATGCAATCCTGATCCAGATTCCATCACCATTCTTTAAAAACATAGAAAAACCAATTATTAATTTTATATGGAAAGAAAAGAGCCCTGGGATAAGCAAAGCACTACTACTAAAGAAGAAGAACAAAATAGGAAGTCTCACACTCCTGGATCTCAAGACCTACTATATAGCCAGAGTCGTCAAAACAGCCTGGCACCAGTACAACAACAGACAACAACCAGACCAGTGAAATAAAACTGAGAACCCAGAAATAGATTCATCCACCTATGGTCAGCTGATCTTTAACAAAGGGCTGAAATCCATTCAATGGGGAAGAGAAAGTCTCTTTAACAAATGGTGCTGGCAAAACTGGATATCCATTTGCAGAAAAATGAAACAAGATTCATACCTCACACCATACACAAAAACTAATTCTAGAAGGAACAAAATCTTGAATGTAAAACCTAAAAGTAGAGAGTTCATCAGGTTAAAAATAGGGACACACTTATCAAAACCAAAAAAAAAAAACCCTCACTGCTCTCTAATCAGATCCAATTCCTCCTTGGGTTTCCGAGGCAGTATCACTATGGAAATAGATTGCCCAATCTTCCTTTCAAGGAGTGGCTGGTGGGTTTGAACTACCGACCTTCTAGTTAGCAGCCAAATGCCTTAGGCAGTAGAGGTCCTAATGTATGGCATTAGTAGACTACCAAACATAAGTGAAAATGCACAAACAGCAGAAGACAAAGTAGATGACTGGGATCTTCTAAAAATTAAACTCTTGTTGTTGATGTTGTTATGTGCTGTCAAGTCGGCACTGACTCATAGCGACCCCTCCTTGGGTTTCCGAGGCGGTATCACTACGGAAATAGATTGCCCAACCTTCCTTCCCTTATGTGCAGGAAAAGAAGAGTAAGAAGAGAACCTACAGATTGGGAAAAAATGTTTGGCAATGACATATCTGACAAGGGACTTATCTCTAACATTTATAGAAAATTCCAACACCTCAACATCAAATACACAAACAATCTAATTAAAAAATGGGCAGAAAATAGGAACAGACATTTCACAAAAGAAGATATTCAGGTAGCCAACAAACACATGAAGAAATATTCGACATCATTAGCCATAGAGAGATGCAAATCAGAACAACAATGATATATCATCTCATCTCAGCACTATTAGCAAAATTCAACAACACAGAAAATAAATGCTGGTGAGGATGTGGAGAGATTGCATACACTACTGATGGGACTGGAAAATGATATAACCACTGTGGAAAACAGTATGATGATTCCTTAAAGAATTGGAATTAGAAATATCATTTGATCTAGCAATCTCATTACAAGGTATATATCCTAAAGAAGTGAGAGGCAGGACATGAATAGATATATGCACACCAATGTTCATCGAAGCACTATTCACAATAGCAAAGAGACAGAAGCAACCTAAGTGCCCATCAACCGATGAATGGTTAACCAAACTATGGTACCCACACACAGTGGATACTTTGCAACATTAAAGAATAATGAAGAACCAGCAAATCACCTCATAATGTAGATGAACTTGGATGACATCAGGCTGAGTGAAATAAATAAATCACAGAAGGACAGATATTGTAGGAGACCACTATTGTAAAAAGTCAAGGAAAGGTTTACACAGAAGAAAATGTCTCTGTTGGTTACCAGGGATGGGAGGCAAGTAGAGAGAAAATAAACTAAAAAAAAAAAAAAAAAAGGCAAATCATCAACAGAGTGGAGTTTCATACCCTAGTCTTCTAAGTATAAATCCAATTGTTGTTGTTGGGTGAACGTTGTTCTTTTGCTTGCTCATCATCTACAGTTTCCAATTGTTATACAACAGTTAGATGTGACACATGGAGTAACTCCTGAATTAAATCATTTTTTCCTTTCTTCCTACTGTTTCCTGACTATCTGCCCTGCTCAGTCATATTGAACCCAGCCGCACAAGAAATGAGAAACGTTAGTTAAATATGAAATGCAAGAGATTTCTTCCTTCCTTCCTTCCTTCCTCCTTCCCTCCTTCCCTCCCTCCCTTCTTTCCTTCTTTTCTTCTTCCAATAGACATTTTTTTTCTCCCTATGTTCCCAAGCCCATGGGTCCAACAACTCACTCCCTCAGGGTGGTTGGCTCTGGCTAAGAAGTTATCATAACTTTTTCCCTGTTATATATATACAGACATTCTTATAACACATACAAATATATATGTAGGAATATCATCTGCCACACTAATAAATACATAAATCCAATGTTTTTAAAGTAGTTTTTATTCAAAAGAATAAGATCAACAAAGTTGAAAAAAAAAATCATGGCAGAAACCAAAAGAATCATGGAAACCATGATGTTGAACCAAATTTCACCAACAAATACACCATAGTTTGGAAAGAACTATGGAAAGATAAGTAGAATCTGCCTGTGAGCTCTCTACAGTCTTCTGGGGCCACAAGTAGTGCCTGCATGGCTGCCTTTAAAGTGCATTCTGAAAATAAAAGGCAAATCAAAAATTTTTTGCAGTACTCACCAGATCATGCAATCTTAGGCAGCTTGCTTTGTTTGTTCATTTTCCTGGATCTGACTCCAATCCTATTTCTCTCTTCTGCTCTTTGAGGGAAAAGGTCTAGTATCCAGGACTAGCTTACTTTCACTGTAAGCATGAGGGTCAGGAAAAAGCCAGAAATCTCTGAGGACAGAGCACTGGCCTAGAAATGAGGATTCCCCATGTTTGATCCTCAATGCCCCAAGAATCTGTCTTTTTACTCAAACAAACTTGTCAAAGGACAAAGAACATATATAAGGGCACATTGAAAACCTCATCCTCTTTAAATTCAGAGAATTAGGTTTGTATAAGTATCTTGTCTTGTGCCGTGATATCTCCTGGTATCAGTGAGGTGGACAGCCTGTAAGGTTACCATTAGGAAAGCCTTGTCCTCCTGCTCCTCTCAGACACAAAGGAATTGTTATTTTTATGATCTCTATCCTCCCCCACCTTCTTAGCAACCCAGGACCTAAAATGCACTTTGAAACCCTTGGAAAAGAGGCTCTACCATGGTATGTAGGAATCCTGACCCTGTTTAAACAAAGATTTGTTGACTATAAGATTGAGGGTTATCAACTTTTCTTGCTGCTTATTTTACCCATTTATAAGAATTCCTGAAACTTACTTCAAGAAACCATAAGAGATCTACATAAATGGAAGAACATCCCATGCTCGTGGATAGGAAAATTGAACATTGTGAAAATGTCAGTTCTACCCAAAGCAATCTATACATTCAATGCAATCCCAATCCAGATCTCATCAACATTCTTTAGGGACAT
>NW_006922474.1:286002-287735 GCF_000298275.1 Orycteropus afer afer
ACACAAAAACTAACTTCAGATGGATCAAAGACTTAAATGTGAAACCTAAAACTATAAAATTCCTCAAGGAAAAAATAGGGGCAAATTTAGGGGCCCTCATTTATGGCATAAATAGACTATCAAGCATAACCCAAAATGCACAAACAGCAGAAGATAAACTAGATGAATGGGACCTTTTGAAAATTAAATTTTCATGTGCTTCCAAAGACTTCTCCAAAAGAGTCAAAAGAGGACCTACAGATTGGGAAAAAAATATTTGGCAATGACATATCTGACAAGCAACTTATCTCTAAAATTTATTGAAAACTTCAACACCTTAACAACAAAAAGACAAATAATCCAATTAAAAAATGGGCAGAAGACATGGATAGAAACTTCACCAAAGAGGATATTCAGGCAGCCAACAAACACATGAAGAAATGTTCATGATCATTAGCCATTAGAGCGATGCAAATCAAAACAACAATGAGATACCATCTTGCCCCAACACTAGCAGCAAAGTTCAACAACACAGAAAATAACAAATGCTGGCGAGGATATGGAGAGATTGGTACTGGTGGGACTGTAAAATGATACAACCATTGTGGAAAGCAGTATGATGATTCCTTAAAAAGTTGGAATTAGCAATACCATTTGACTCAGTCATTCCATTACCAGTTATATATCCTAAAGATGTGAAAGCCAGGACAAGGATATGTATATGCACAACCATGTTCATCGTAGCACTATTTACAATAGCAAAAAGATGGAAACACCATAGATGCCCATCAACAGAAGAATGGTTAACCAAACTATGGTACATACACAGAATAGAATACTATGCACCTGTAAAGAAAACATAGACTCTGCAAAACACCAAATAATGTGGATGAACTTGGAGGATATTATGCTGAGTGAAATAAGTCAATCACAGAAGGACAAATATTGTATTAGTCCATTATTGTAAACACTCAAGGAGAGGTTTATATATGGAAGGAAATTTTCTTTGTTGGTAACCAGGGGTGGAAGGGGAAGAGAGGGAATACTGTTAGATAGGTAGAGACAAGTATTGATTTGGGTGAAGAGAAGGGCAATATACCAAATGTGAGTGATCGACACGGTGGCATTGAAGAAGAGGAAGACATAGAGAGGTGCATGGGAGGTACAGACAACAAAGATGAACCATTTTGCACATACAATACTGCGCTGTCAGTGATGGCAAACATTGATCTATGGGTGTATACATAGGTGGACAGGTTGAACAATTAGGTATGTCTATGCAAGAGGGGAGTATGCCCATGACTATGTATAGGGTTGGGAGACAATGTTTCTACAAGTGTATTTGTATGTTCTGTAAGAATTTCTAGGTGTATAGTAGAGCTGACAAGGGACAAGGTGGTAGCCACTTCTTGGCCACAGCCAGCTACCAAGAGGGAGCAAGTAGTTGGACCTGTGGGCTCAGGACCATGGTCACAGGGGACATTGAGCTCAATTGGCATAAAATACTACACAAAAACTTTGTTCCACATCCTATTTTGGTGAGTAGTGACTAGGATCTTAAAATCTTGCCAGTGGCCATCTAGATGCAATGATGGGTCTCTCCTCATCCAGAGCAAAGAAGAATGAAGAAAACCAAAGATGCATGGAAACAATTATTCTAAGGGACTGGTACACCATGGGATCCTCAGCCTATATGACTATGAGACCAGAAGAACTAGATGGTGCCCAGCTACCACTGTCAACCACTTGCAGGG
>NW_006922474.1:287835-307591 GCF_000298275.1 Orycteropus afer afer
CCACTGTCAACCACTTGCAGGGGGATCTATGTAGGAGATCCTGGATAGAGTGGGAGAACAATGTTGAACAAAACTCAAAATCATTTGGTAAAAAAAAGGACCAGATTTGCTGGTCTGATAGAGCCTGTGGAACCCTGAAACTAGGGCCCTTAGCTGCTCTTCAAGTCTGGAACTGAACCCACTCCTGTGGCTTCCAGCCAAACAAAAGACAGGCATATGAGCTGAACATTTACATTAGGTAGATACACTCTGTGGAGAGATCAATCAAGGGAGAATAGAAGGGCTGTATATGCACTGGGAGACAGCTCGGGGTGCAGGAGTACATGGAGGGAAGGACATAGGGAAGAATTGGCTATGGGGAAGAAGTAGGAGGAGGCTGTTGCATCATGGGAGATTTCAGTCAATGTCATGTGCAAGGTGTATGTGAACTGCTGTATGGAAGATGAATTTTCTGTGTAAACTTTCACTCAAATCACAATAAAAATTTTAAAAAAAAGTAATGTGAGTTTTAATACTCCTCATACTTCAACTAGGTGTGATTTGAAAGTCTAACTATTACAGTTTCCAGAAGATCTCTGAATTTGAAAATCATATTGAGGAAGGAATTATTAAACAACATGAATTACATAATATACTGCTGTGAGTAAGGTTTAAAAAGAAAAAAAAATAAAGATGCTAGAGAGTGGTATATTAACTAACCATGGATAAGGTGTCAGAATCTATCCTACTTCTTTTGCCCTTAAATTTATCAGCTCCTTGTTGCTGGTTCTTTTGATACCGTCTATCTGCTGACTAATTCCACCTAGTTCCTGAACCAAGCAGCTCTGGTGGTACAGTGAACTGAGGAGAGACCCATCATTGCATCTAGATGGCCACTGGCAAGATTTTAAGATTCTAGTCACTATTCACCAAAACAGGATGTGGAAAAAAGGTTTTGTGTAGTATTTTATGCCAATTGAGCTCGATGTCCTCTGCGACCATGGTCCTAAGGCATTTGACTGCTAACCAGAAATTTGGTGGTTCAAACCCTCCAGTCACTCTGCAAAAGGAAGATGGAGCAATCTACTTCCATTAAGATTTACTGTCTCAGAAACCCAGTAGGGGTTATTATGAGTCAGAATCAACTCAATAGCAGTGAGCTTGATTTTGATTTTTCCTGAACCAGTTCTGACAGAGGCAGTAAGAACTTCAATAGTTTCATGCCAACATTACCACACTCCCCAATTTCAAAAGACATAGCTTGAACCATCTTCACAAGATTTTTCTAGTCAGTTGGGCTTAGTACCCAAGCTTCTTCAAATGTGGAGTCCTATGTTAAATAGGACTGGGTGGGGATTTATTTTCCCCTCTTTGTCTAAATCAATCTTCTTTCATGACAGGAGAATTTAACTCTATACCTTGGTTACTGAACTTCTGTTATAAATGGAAAGAGCTCCCAGATAGAACCCCCTACAGACCAATGTCTGAATACTGCCTGTCACTTCACTGTCACTCTACTTCATCACCCTCTACACAAGCCAGGACCCCTTGTCCTTGTGTTCTGCTGGTCACACTGACAGCTCAAGTTGCTTATTGTTGCTTAAATTTGTCTCTGTAAGTAAACTGTCCACCTCTACTTAGAGTCTAGTTCTACAATCCAGTTAATATCAAATCTTTCACTCTTAGGAATCCAGCTCATGCCAAGTTATTCAGTCAGATGTTAAATAATCAAATCGTAAAAATTCTTAAATAAATATGTTTTGCTATGAAGAAGAAATGCAGGGCATTGTAAAAGGTATAAATGAGAAGGCCTAAGCTGTGTGGGGGGAGTCAGGGAAAGCTTCCCTAGGTAAATGGTATTTAAAGTGGGACAAAAGAGAAGTAGAAGCTGACAAGATAAAGATAGGCACAGAGAATAAGGAAAGAGGGTCCAGGTCTTGAGTCAAGAGAGATCTTGACACAGTCTCAGAACTGGAAGAAAGATCATGTGCCTGGACAGTAACAATCCAAACCAAAAACCAAACTCCATTGTCATTAAGTTAATTCTGAGTCAGCAATCCTACAGGAGAAAGTAGAACTGTCCCATAGGGTTCCCAAGGCTGTAAATCTTTACAGAAGCAGACAACCACATCTTTCTCCTGCAGAGCAGCTGATGGGTTAAAACTGCCAAACTTTCTGCTAGCAGCCAAGGATTCAACCACTGTGCCACCAGGTATCCATGGACAGTAACAAGAGGGTAGAAAACAATAAGAGATGACACTGCAGAAGTAAGCTGTATACAGATTATATGGGCATTTTAAGCCATGCTAAGCATGAAAAACTGTCTGATATATTACTGGAAAATGTTGTGAATACCCATGAAACACTGTCTGATATAATGCCAGAAGATGAGTGTTTCAGGTAGGAAGGAAATCAAATTATGA
The DNA here is from genome assembly GCF_000298275.1 of Orycteropus afer afer. Taxonomy (NCBI): domain Eukaryota; kingdom Metazoa; phylum Chordata; class Mammalia; order Tubulidentata; family Orycteropodidae; genus Orycteropus; species Orycteropus afer. The sequence continues at coordinate 290,238 of NW_006922474.1, forward strand.
CTGGGGAAGAGCTGCCTCCTCAAAGTACAGTAGACCTTAATGACATGGATGGAGTAAAGCTTTCAGGGCCTTTATTTGCTGGTGAGGCATGCCTCAAAATGGGAAGAAATAGCTGCAAACATCCATTGATAATTAGAACATGGGATATATGAAGTATGACTGTAGGAAAATTGGAAGTTGTCAAAAATGAAATGGAATGCATAAAGATCAATATTGTAGGCATTAGTGAACTGAAGTGGTGGATAGTGGACATTTTGAATCACACAATCATATGGTCTACTATGCCAATAATAACAAATTAAAGAGGAATGGCATCATATTCATCATCAAAAAAATGTTTCAAGATCTATCCTTTAGTACAGTGCTTTCAGTGATAGGATAATACCCATACGCCTTCAAGGAAGACCAGTTAATGCTATTATTATTCAAATTTACACGCCAACCACTGAAGCCAAAGATGAAGAAAATGGAGATTTTTATCAAGTCTGATATTGGCCAAACATGCAATCAAGCTATATTGATAAATTCCTGGTGGTTGGGATCCAAAAGTTGCAAACAAAGAGGAATCATTGGTAGTTGGAAAATATGGCTTTGGGGATAGAAATGAGGCCAAATATCACATGATAGAATTTTGCAAGACCAATGAGTTACTCATTGTAAATACGTTTTTTCAGCAACATAAATGATGGCTATACACAAGGACCCTGCCAGATAGAATATACAGAAATCAGATTGACTACATCTGTAGAAAGAGGCAATGGAGAAACTCAGTATCATTAATCAAAACAAGGCCAGGAGCTGACTGCAGAACAGACCATCAATTGCTCATATGCAAGTTCAGGTTGAAGCTGAAGAAAATTAAAATAAGTTCACAAGAAAGAAAATACAACCTTGATTATATCTCACTTGAATTTAGAAATTATCTGAAGAATAGATTTGACATATTGAACACCAATGACAGAAGACCAGACGAAGTGTGGGATGTCAAAATCATTCACGAGGAAAGAAAACAGTCATTAAAAAAGTAAGAAAGGAAGAAAAGACCAAAATAGATATCAGAAGAGACTTTGAAACTTGCTCTTGAAAGGAAAGTAGTTAAAGCGAATGGAAGAAATGATAAAAGAGCTGAACTGAAAATTTTAAAGGGTGGCTTGAGAAGACAAAATAAAGTTTTATAATGAAATGTGCAAAAACCTGGAGTTAGAAAACCAAAAGGGAAGAATATGTTTGGCATTTCTCAAGCTGAAAGAACTGAGGAAAAAATTCAAGCCTTGAGTTGCAGTGTTGAAGAATTCTATGGGCAAAATATTGAATGATGTAGGAAGCATCAAAAGAAGGCAGAAGGAATACACAGAGTCACTGTACCAAAAAGAATTGGTAGATGATCCACTATTTCAGGAGGTAGCATATGATCAAAAACCAGTGGTATTAAAGGAAGAAGTCCAAGTTGCACTAAGGCATTGGTGAAAAACAACTCCCCAGGAATTGATGGAATGCTCATAGACATGTTTCAACAAACTGATACAGCTTACTCATTTATACCAAGAAATTTGGAAGACAACTATCTGGCCAACTGACTGGAAGAGATCTATGTTTGTGCCCATACCAAAGAAAGGTGATTGAACAGAATATGAAAATTATCAAACAATATAGTGCTTAAGGCACTTGACTGTTAACCAGAAGGCTGGCAGTTCACACCCACCAGCCACTCCTCAGAAGGAAGATGGGGCAATCTACTTCTGTAGTGATACTGCCTCGGCAACCCAAGGAGGGGTCGCTATGAGTCGGGTCTGACTTGACGGCACATAACAACAACAACAACAACATTAATATCCAGACTAAGACCAACTAGAAAGAGGAGGGGCCATTTACTTCTCAAAGAATTGGCCAGTGAAAATCTTAGGAATAGCAGCAAAACACTGTCTGATATATTACTGGAAAACTTTCTGAATGGCCCTGAAACATTGTATGATATAGTGCAGAAGATAAGCCCATCATTTCAGAAGGCATTCAAAATATGACTAGGGAAGAGCTGCTTCCTCAAAGTACAGTCGACCTTAATGATTTGGATAGAATAAAGCTTTTGGGACCTCCATTTGCTAATGTGGCACAACTCAAACATTCATCAACAATTCAAACATTTATCAAACATTCTCATTCTCATTCTCAAATATCCATTAATAATAATCAGAACATGGAATTTATGAAGTATGAATGTAGGAAAATTGGAAGTTGTCAAAAATGAAATGGACTAGCACTAATGTGCTGAAATAGACTGGTTTTGGCCATTTTGAATCAGACAATCATATATCTACCATGCTAAGAATGACAAATTGAAGAGGAACAGCATTGCATTCATCCTCACAAAGAATATATCAAGATCTATCCTGAAGTACAATACTATTAGTGACAGGATAATATCCATAAACTTAAAAGGAAGACCAGTTAATACTACTATTATTCAAATTTATGCACCAACCACTAAGGCCAAAGATGAGGAAATTGAATATTTTTACCAAGCTCTACAGTCTGAAATTGACCAAACATACAATCAAGATGTATTGATTATTATTGGTGATTGGAATGTGAAAGTTGGAAACAAGGAAGAATCACCAATAGTTGGAAACTATGGCTTTGGTGATAGAAATGACACCAGAGATCACTTGATAGAATTTTGCAAGACTAATGACTTATGCATTGCAAATACATTTTTTTCAGCAACGTAAATGGTGACTATACACGTGGACCTCACCAGATGGAATACATTGGAATCACATCTGTGGACTACATCTGTGGAAAGAGGCAATGGAAAAGCTCAATATCATCAGTCAAAACAAGGTGAGGAGCTGACTGTGGAACAGACTATCAATTGTTCATATGGAAGTTCAAGTTGAAGCTGAAGAACATTAGAACAAGTCCACGAGAACCAAAATATGACCTTGATCACATCCTATCTGAAGAATAAATTTGATGTATTAAACACCAATGGCTGAATATCAGGTGAATTGTGGGATGACATAAAGAACATCATACATGAGGAAAGCAAAAGGTCATTTAAAAGAAAGGAAAGGAAGAAAAGATCAAAACAGATGTCAGAAGAGACTCTAAAACCAGCTCTTGAATGGAGAGTAGCTAAAGCAAATGGAAGAAATGACAAGAAAAAAGAGCTGAGCAGCTTTCAAACAACAGCTTAAGTAAAACAAAGTCTATTATTATAATGAAATGTGCAAAGACCAGGAGTTACAAAACCAAAAGGGGATAACACGCTCGGCATTCCTCAAGCTGGAAGAATTGAAGGAAAAATTCAAGTCTTGAGTTGCAATACTGAAAGGTTCTATGGGCAAAATATTGAATGATGCAGGAAGCATCAAAAGAAGATGGAAAGAATACACAGTCACTGTACAAAAAAGAATTGGTCAACATTCAGCTATTTCAGGAGGTTCCATATGATCAAGAGCCAATGGTATTGAAGGAAGAAGTCAAAGCTGCACTGAAGGAATTGGAAGAAAAAAAAAAAGAAAGAAAGAAAGAAAAAGGCTCCAGGAATTGACAGAATACTCACTGAGATGTTTCAACAAACGGATGCCTCACTGGAAGCACTTACTCATCTGTACCAAGTAATTTGGAGGACAGCTACTTAGCCAATTGATTGGAAGAAATGCATATTTGTACCCATTCCAAAGAACGGTGACCCAATGGAATGTGGAAATTATTGAACAATATCATTAATATCACATGCAAGCAAAAGTTTGCTAAGATAATTCAAAAACGTTTGCAGCAGTATATTGACAGGGAACTGCCAGAAATGCAAGCTGGATCCAGAAGAGGATGTGGAACAAGGGGTATCATTGCTCATGTTAGATGGATCTTGGCTGAAAGCAAAGAATACCAGAAAGATGTTTACTTGTGTTTTATTGACTATGCAAAGGCATTCGATTCTGTAGATCATAACAAATTATGGATAACATTGCAAAGAATGGGAATCCAGAACACTTAATTGTGCTCATGAGGAACCTGTACATAGACCAACAGGCTGTCATTCCAACAGAACAAAGGTATACTGCATGGTTTAAAATTAGGAAGGCTGTACTTCAAGTTGTATCCTTTCACCATATTTATTCAATCTGTATGCTGAGCAAATAATCTAAGAAGCCAGACTATATGAAGAAGAGCATAGCATCAGGATTGGAGGAAGATACGCAGACGACACAACCTTGCTTGCTGAAAGTAAAGATGACTTAAAGCACTTACTGATTAAAATTACAAACTACAGTCTGCAATGTGGATTACACCTCAACAAAAAGGAAATGAAAATCCTCATAACTGGACCAATAAGCAGTATCATGATAAATGGAGGAAAAAATGCAGTTGTCAAAGATATCATATTACTTGGATCCACAATCAACACCCATGGAAGCAGCAGTCAAGATATCAGACATTGTATTGCACTGAGCAAATCTGCCGCAAAAGACCTCTTTAAAATGTTGACGAGCAAAGATGTCACTTTGAAGACTAAGGTGTGCCTAACCCAAGCCATGGTATTTTCAGTCACTTCATAATGCACATGAAAGTTGGGCAATAAATAAGGAAAACCAAACAAGACTTGATGCCTTTGAATAGTGGTCCTGGCAAGGAATGCTGAAAATACCATGGATTGTCAGAAAAATGAATAAATCTATCCTGAAATATGTGCAGCCAGAATGCTCCTTGAAAGCAAGAATGGGCAGATTTGGTTTCACCTACTTTGGTCATGCTGTCAGAAGGGACCATTCCCTGGCGAAGGATATCATGCTTTGTAAAATGGAGGGTCGGCAACAAAGGGGAAGACCCTTAATGAGATGGATTAACACAGTGAGTGCAACAAGGCGCTCAAGTGTAGCAAGGATTGTGAGGATCACACAGGACCAAGGCAGTGTTTCATTCTGTTGTACATAGGGTCACTATGAGTTGAAGCCGACTTGATGGCCCCTACCAACAACAACAACAAGCTGGGCTTCCAAAAAATGTTTTTGTTTTATAACCAACTACAGAGACATTTTTATGAAAAATAATAAATTTCTCCTGAAAAACTGCACAAAAATTCCATGGACAGTCATTTTGGTGTCACCTCCTCTGACAGCGTCACCTGGTGTGGTCCACACCCCTTATACCCCCAGTGATGCCACTATTTTTATTTTTCAGATTGTCTGAATTGAGCTTAGTTATTTTGTAATAAGAAAATACAGAGGAAGAAAGGCTGAAGGACAGAAAAAAAAATTTGCTGAAGATAACAGAAAATACTGCAGGGGAAAAAATCTTCCTAAAGAACTAGTGGTCAGAATTAAAGACAAAGTAGAACCACTCAATCAAGATTTAGAGCTTTGCCTCAGAACAATTAACCATATGAGACCAAAAGGGCAGCATTTGCCCAAAACATAGTTCAGATGGCAGGAATGGGCAGAAGGAAGGACAAATGGATACAGGGAACCCAGCTGGAAGAGTGCTGTTACATTGAGGAAATTGCAACTAATGTTACAAAACAAAATGTGTATAAATTTTTTAATGGAAAAATTTGCTCTGTAAACTTTCACCCAAACCACAATTAACAACAAAAAAAACTTCAGAGCTTTAAAGATGACTTTCTTGGCCTAATGTCAAGGTAAACACCTAGTTAATGAGCTCTTCCTTCTTGCTTGCTAAAGACAGAATCTTGTCCACCTGGGAGACAGCCAAGTTGGAACCATCAAGAATGAAGTTACTATATCATCTCCATCTAACCATGATGTAGTAGAGAACATAGGGACAGGAGACAGAAAGGCACGATAAATTTATGACAGCCTTTTGAACCTTTGGTTTCCTAATTATACAACTGAGATAATAGTAGTAATTACAAGCAGGGTTTCAACCTATTTGAACCAGTTCATTTATGGTTGATGCAGTGAAATTGGAACAACTTGTATTTGTGAAGCATGGATGTACCAGATAATAAATTGAATGGGAAAGCTATAGGTCAAACCCTGGAATGAGAGACTTGGTAGAGGCATAGTGAGCTCTTTCCAGAGCTTCTAGGACTGTGGAGAGACGTATTTTCAAAGCCATGCAGTAGGCTGCCATCTTTGAGCCAGACACCATTGTTTCTGACTCTGCCTATTAAGAAATTTGGTTGCCATGCAATGTGCACAATGACCTTATTATCTAGGAGGAAGTCCCTGAGGTATTTGACTGCTAACCAGAAGGCTGGTGATTCAAACACACCAGCCACTCCTCAGAAGGAAGGTCGGGCAATCTACTTCCGTAGTGATACCCAAGGAAGGGTTGCTACAAGACAGATCCGACTCCATGGCAGTGAGTTTGGATTTTTTGTTTTGTTTTGTTTTTGGTGGCACAGCATTGACCCACAGTTTTTCCCATTCCAGTTATTGTTCTGGAATACCGAATTTTACAAACTCGGGTCTGTTCTAGTTTTGCTTTGCCAGCCATGACTAAATTGGGAAGAACTGGTCTGAAGCCCTGGTTACAAGTAATAGTTGCAATGCTTCTTCTAGCAAAAATTCATTTGTGTGACATAATTGTTTATCAGACCAAAGGGCTTCAATTTAATAGTTTTTAATTTTACACTCTACATGAATTCTCTAACTTTGGTTACCACTGCCCCACCTCAAGGTTTCAAAGGAGTGCAGTTCTCCTTTAGTGCTCTAATATAAATATGGATAAAAGCTATTTCCTCCTAACATAGGCGTGATACAATGAACCAAACCTTCTGCTGTCAAACCAATTCTGACTCATGGCAACCCTATATGTGGCACAGTAGAACTGCACTTCATAAGGTTTTCAATGGCTGTGATATTTCAAAAGTAGATCACCAGAGCTTTTGTCCAAGGCTCCACTGGGTGGATTTGAGCCATCTGGTGGATTTGAACCATCTGATAGATTTGAACTGCCAACCTTTCAGTTAGTGGCCGAGCACAAACCATTTGCACCACCCAGGAACCTGAAAGTTCCAAAAGACTTACTAAACGTTAAGAAAGAATGGTTGGGAAACAGATACAGTGAGCAAGAAGTGCCGAACTAGTTTGTGTGTTGGGGAGGAGGGAGGAGGGCTAAGCATATGCTGTATGGGGAGGGTGTTTATTTTCCTAAATTGAAGTTTACAATTATAAAACAGCTTGTCATCTTAATATATCTACACATGCAGCCCAGCAGCTGGCCCAGTCTCAGTCACCTGTGTTTGATCCTTATTTCTCCTGCTCTGTACTTCTTTGCATGACAATTTTAAAACTTTTCTTTCCTTCTATGGCAAAGGTCTTTTATACTTTCCACGGTAGAGGCCAAAAAGACATAATCCTAAACTTCAGCCCACTTTCAATTTTTGTTACTATTTTTATTACAATCAAGAATTTTAAGTGAACTTGTACAAATATGTGGAAAGTAGTTTAAAGCAAAGGGATAGGAATATTGTTAGAAACTCCTCCAACATCCTGGATTCTTGATTTGTCCTGGGAGTAAAAGTGTAAATTGCATGAATTGTTTTAAAGATTTGTTTGATCTACTTATTAAAATAAATGGCCAACAGAAATTCCAATAAAAAGGCTAAGATGTTTGTATAAGATACATAGCCTTGTGCTTAACCCACGTCTAAAATCCTGTTACTAAGTAGTTGTATACTCTTCAGCGAAGTACTTAATCTCTCCTAAACCTGTTTATCATCTGCTAAAATGGGTTTACAACTTTATATAACTCATAGATCCATTACAATAATTAAATAATGCAATGCACATAAAATAGTTGGAATAATTGGAACATAGAAAATAGTAAGTATTGCTAGTATTTCCACAAAACTGCTATTATCACTTTATCATTTCTCAGATTATGATATATTCCAATTACCTCCCCCTTTAGTTAAGATTTCATCTTTTGCAGCATCAGTATTATAGCATAATCCCATAATTAGAATAGTCCTTTGTCAGTGCATCACACAGAAATAAAAGAACTATGTCCTAAGATGTAAATTTAATATATTCTTACAGTAAACCTTATCTGTTTCTACAATTGCTTCACCCTCCTTTTGCAAAACATCTGATTTAATGTTAAAGTTTCAACTGTCCTGTTTTTCTTTTTTTTTTTTTTGTAAATTGTTTCATAGCTTTTGAACTTAAAATATAATTGTAGGTATCAGATCTTAGACATCTTTTCCTAGATCCTACCTCCCTGCACCCCCAAAAACTAAAAAGATGGTTCTACTTGAAGTGCTTTATAAAAATCTGAATGCCCAGGATCCATCCCAGACCAATTAATCAGAAGCAGACTCTCTTGTAATGCACAGGTATTTTTAAAGCTCCCAAGGTATTCTAATGTACAGTCAATGTTGGGAATCCCGGCCTTAAACCCTTGTTTTATTCCTTTCTTAATTTATGCAGAGGAAAATTATCAGGTTCCAATCAACAGATAATGTTCTAAATTGCAAACACCATTGCAACATTAAAACTGTGTGTCTGTTTTTCCATGTAATTTTGGGCAAGTTTCATTACTTCCCTGGGTTTTAATTCCTAATCTTTAAAATAGTGGCTTATAATCCTTATACTGCCTAATCAGAGACATTATGACAAGACAAATGAGATAAATCATATGAAAGGACTTTGAAGTTTTAGAATAAAAGTATTTAAAAAACTCAAGGTAGAATTATATCATCACCACATCACACACACACACACACACACACACATACTGCATGCCCACTCCCATCTCTTCGAAAGTATCCTTGCTTTCTATAGTTAAAACTTTTCTATGGTAAATGATTTTGGTAAGTCTTTGATATTTTACAGAATTCAAGCCAACTCCACACATTTTTCTAGCATTTGTTGACCACACTTTTTCTCCTCTCCTGTATCACTACTCATAATTTTTAGGAAGATAAAGGCTGTAATGAATATAAAGAGAGGTAATATGAGAAAAAAGTTTTTGAAAAAGAATCTGAGATTAACTGAACTTTAAATAATGGTATTTCTGCCACTAGTGTGGGCCCTAGGAAAATGAGATCCTATTGTTAGTCTTCACTTTGGCTTCAGACGCCTTCTGCTCTAGAATCCACCAGGCTTTTCTCACTTAGATTATTTCCCAATAGAAAGAGCTAGGAGAAATATGTGGTAAAAAGGAGAAGTCTTCTCCTGAAATAAGCAAAGGAGTCATGGTCCTGAATGGACCATAAGCAAATCATTAGTATCGCTCTGTCAGAAAGTTGTTCATGAAGCATTCTGAAATATACAAGAGCACTAAAATATAAGGGATCATTATTTCTCTTGTCAAGTACCCAAGAAAGCAGAACTATGATGAAACCAAGAATATATGAAATATATTTGTATAGGAGAAGAGAATTCAAAAGTGTAAAACCAGAAGAAAGCTAGAGTTTTTCTCTATCCTTTTAAGTAAGACATGTAATGCCTTCTACAATTTCTTCGACATGGGTATGTAATTCAGTACTTTCAGAAGAATCTCTATTTGCTGTCAATATAAACAGCAAGCCCTACAGGAAAATCAAGAAGTGTAAGTGAACCCATACAAAGATGCAGAAAGCAGTTTAAAGCTAAGGGATAGGAATACTGCTAGAAACTCCTGCCACTATCCTAGATTTTTTTATCTGTCCTGGGGGAAAAAAATGGGTAAGTTGCAAGAATTCTTTTAAAGATTTGTTCGTTCTTACTTGCTCAAATAAAAGCCCACTAAAAATCCCAATAAAAGACATTTATCTTTAAAGCAGGTCTGGAGGACAAAGATCATGGGTTTAGTTTCTAAATTTCAGAGGAAAAACTCTCAAAAGTTTTTGCATGATATTTACCTAATTTGAACAACAAAGATATATTAGGTGCTTTTTTACAGTCCCTTGCTCTGGTTTTCATCTCCATATGCCTCCCCTAAAATAGTTTTCGAGCTTTTTTCAGGACATTGATATGAAAGCTAAATATAAGTGTCTTGTCCTTGGTTCATACCATTTCTCCCATGTTTTCCACTCACCCCAGTCTCTTCCCAGCAATCTGAATGGAGCAGAGTTCAAACAGTAAATCAAAGGGGGCAATCTGCTTTGGACTCACCTTACTCTGCTCCTCCTTAACTGACATTTATTCTTTATTCTCATCAAAAGCTTCCTTTTTTTTTTTTTTTTTGCTTCTCAAGGTTTATTGCATACAGTTACAGTGGCAAACATTTATATAGTGTTCACTATGTGTTAGGCACTGTTCCAAGCACTTTACATATAGTAATTCACTTGATTCTCACAGATGAAACTGGGGCAAAGAAAGATTAAGTAACTTGCTCAAGATCACACAGATAGTAAGCAATGAAAATGGGAGTTCAACTCAGATCATTTGGTTTTAGCATCCATGTAGTACACTGCCACATACTTAAACGTTGTACTATACTGCCTCCCTAGTAGATTCTTCAAAACCATTTTTCTTTGCAAAATTGAAGGTATCTTTAATATTGCCTTTATTTTTTACTGAGATGTAATCCACATATCATAAAATTCACTGTTTTAAGTACACACGTGAGTGGTTTTTCATACAGTCCCAAAATTGACCATCACCATTACCTAATTTTAGAACATTATTATGACCCCAAAAAAACTTCATGCCCATTAGCAACTAATTCCCATTGCTCCTGCTCCCTAGCCCCTGACAACTACCAATCTACTTTCTATCTCTAGTGATTTACCTGTTCTGGACATTCCACATAAATGAAATTATATGATTTCTTGTCTCTGATTTTTATCACTTAGCATAATGTTTTCAAGGTTCATTCACATTACAGTATGAATCAGTACTTCAATCCTTTTTGTGGCTGGATATAATATATTTTGTTTATCCTCTTATCAGTTAGGTTGTTTCTACTTTTAACTATTATGAATAATGCTGCTGTACACACTCACATATTTTATGTGGACATATGATTTCATTTCTCTTGGATATATACCTAGGAGGGTTTTAGGGTCATATAGTAACTCTATGTTTAACATTTTGAGGAACTTTCCATTGTTTTGAAAAGTGTCTACACCATTTTACATTTCCCCAACAATGTTTGAGGGTTCTAGTTTCTCCATACACTTGCCAACACTTACTATTTGTCTTTTTCATTATGACTACACTAGTTGGTGTGAAATAGTATCTCAATGTGGTTTTCATTTTCATTTGCCTAGTGACAAATGATACTGAACATCTTTTCTTGTGCTTATTGGCTGTCTGTATATCTTCTTTGGCGAAATGTCTATTCAAATCTTTTGCCCATTTTTTAATTGGGTTATTTGTCTTTTTATTGTTAAGAGAGGTCTTTATGTATTCTTTTTTTTTTTTTTTTTTAATCAGTTGCCATTGAATAGACTCTGATTCATGGTAACTCCATGTATATTGGTTGATTTTTGGGGAAATAGCTTGGCAGGATTTTCTTCCAAGGCACCTCTGGATAGATCAAGCTTCTAACCTTTTGGTTAGTAGTCAAGCATGTTAACCATTTGCCCCATTCAGTGACTCTCTCTATATACTAGATACTAGATCCTGCTTAGATATGTGATTTGCAAATATTTTGTCCCATTATGTGTTTTTTCTTTTCATTTTTGATAGTATCCTTTGAAGTACAAAAGTTTCTAATGCTGATGAAGTCCACTTTATTGTTTTCTCTGCTTGCTTGTGCTTTTAATGTTATATTTAAGAAACCATTGCCTAATTCAAGATTATGAAGATTTATACCTATGTTTTCTGCTCAGAATTTTAGAGTTTATCTCATAAGTTTAGGCCTTTGATTCATTTTGAGTTATTTTTTGCAGATGGCATCAGGTAGGAGTCCAACTTCATTATTTTGCATTTGCATATTCATTTGTCCTAGGACCATTTATTTAAAAGATTACTGTATCCCCACTGAGTTGTTCTGGCACTCTTGTAAAAAATGAAATCAATTGATCATAGGTTTGCAGGTTTATTTCCAAACTCTCAATTCTGTTCTATTGAAAGAATTGTCTATCTTTCCTTATGCCAACACCACACAGTCTTGATTATGACAGCTTTGCAGTAAGTTTTGAAAGAAGGAAGTATGGAATCCTTCGACTTTGTTCTTCAAGATTAGTCTGACTGATTAATTATTACCTTTTATTTCTACATGAATTTTAAGATCAGCTTGTCCATTTCTGGGGGGGGGGAACGCAAGCTGGAATTTTCATAAGAATTGTATTGAATATTTTGATCAGTTTGGGAGGTTCAGTCACTTATGGATTGAATTGGGTCCCCCACCATTATATGCTGAAATTCTAACCCTGTACCTGTGCATGTACTTTCATTTGGGAATATAGTTTCTTTGTTATGTTAATGAGGTCATGTCAGTGTAGAGTGTATCTTAAACCTAATCATTTTTGAGATATAAAAAGGGAGATTAGGTACAGAAGCAAGCAAGCACAAACAGGGCAAAGCTAGGGATGCCACGTGGAAATCACCAAGGAACTGAAGAACAGGAGCTGAAACAGACAGATTGCTCCCCCAGAGCCAATAGAAAGATAGCCTTACCCTACGGCCAGTGCCCTGAATTCAGACTTCTAGCTTCCTAAACTGTGACAAGGAGCTCTGGTAGCCTAGTGCCTGAGGCACGTGACTGCTAACCAAAAGGCTGGCAGTTGAAACCCACCAGCCATTCCTCAGAAGGAAGATGGGGCAATCTACTTCCGTAGTGATACTGCCTCAGAAACCCAAGGAGGAGTCGCTATGAGTCGGGTCCAACACAACTCGACAGCACATTACAACAACACAACAACAAACTGTGACACAATACAGTTCTGTGCCACTTATAGTATTTCTATTATAGCAGCAAAAAAACTAAGATTGCCACCTTAACAATATTAAGTTTTTCAATTTGTGAACCCAGGATTTCTTTCCATTTGTTGAGATCTTATTTCAATCCTTTCAGTGATGTTCTGTACCTTCAGTTTTGTTGTTAATGATAGCTCTTATGGTTCCATGGCCTCAAAAGGTTAAACCAGAACTTATGTTAAACCAGATTTGGCAGGACCACAGAATGTTCTGTCTTTGAGAGAACCAGAGCAAAAACAGGTTGGGCAATACATGCCTCCTAAAGGCTGGCCAGATACGCTATCTAGACTGAGTACCGTGGATTAATAATATAAGGGCACCACTGCTCTTCCTCATGAATGAATAAATATTCCAAACTCACTACCCTTGAGTCGGATCCAACTCACAGTGACCCCTCCTTGGGTTCCGAGGTGGTATCTCTACGGAAGTAGATTGTCCAACCTTCCTTCCAAGGAGTGGCTGGTGAGTTTGAACCGCCAGCCTTCCTGTTAGCAGTTCAAATGCCTTAGCCACTACACCACCAGAGGTCCTTATGAATAAGTATAGAGCATCATATTCTATTGCTCTCTTGGTGTCAGAAACCAGTTCATTTTTTTTCTGACAGTGAGGTGATATAAATTCCTCAAGTTGTCATTAATTGGTGGGACTAAAGGGGTTATTCAAAGAATCTACATCCTTCACTTCCTGTCAGCATACATGCTCCTATAAATCCACCTGCCTTGCAGAGAACCCTGAAAGCTCGGTGGCGTAGTACCTAACGTATATGACTGCTAACCAGAAGGCTGGTAGTTCAAATCCACCAGCCACTCCTCAGAAGGAAGGTTGGGCAATCTACTTCCATAGCGATACTGCCTCAGAAACACAAGGAGGGGTCACTATGAGTCGGATCCAACTCGATGGCAAACACAACAACAACAACAGAGAACCCTGCTCCCTGAAGCACCCAACAGATGCTTCATTGAGGCTTTAAGGAAAATCACAAGGGTTCAACCCCCAATTCTGCTGCTAAACCCAAAACTCAGGTATTAAGATGTGAGAATGTCCATCTGGCACAAAGAGTTCTATCCCAGGGTATAATGAACTTCTTTTTGTAAATGTTTATCTCACACACTATCTGAATATCTAAATCCACAATGTGTCATCAGTTATGGCCTTGCTGATACTATCAAATCTTTATTGCCCATCTGTTTGCAGATAACCTAAGTTCATACTTTTATTTTCAAGTCAGCCTGCCACTATTTTCAGTCAATGTTAACTCAGTTGAATTGAAAATGATCAATTTTAATCTTAGCCCAAGAAAAATAGGCTTAGGAATACGAATGTGGAAGTAGTGAAAAGGTGGGTGGTGTATAGATAATATAAGTCACATTTGGTTTAGCTATACTTCTTTTCCTCCCAATCCTGCAAAATTGGAATACTCCTCAAAATTATCTTCCTTTTATAATAGAAAATTATTTCAGCATAATTCATGGCTGTTTTACCATCTCATATTATATGTGGAAACTAAGGTCTCAGTGAAAACTTGCCTTAGACTTGTCTAAGATCAAAAAAGAACTGAGAGACCTAATCAGATATGGGACTTCCTGATCATGGATCCATTATTAGATCATGTTTGAAAACAGAGCATGGGTAAGGAAAAATAAAAGGTAAGTTATAAAATAAGTCTTGGCTATGGGAGCTTCTTGGGCTTCACAGATGCAAACATAGCAGATTCAATTTTGTCAGAAAGTCATTCTATTGCTACATTGTAAAGGTAGTAAACCTCCCCACCTCAGTGCCACTGAGGTCACATTTCCCTGCTTTAAAAAAAAAGAAAGAAAGAAAAACAGAAACTAAACCAACAATTCAGCTTTTATTTGTTTCTTGTGCTCCCTGACAAGAATGCTATGCAAATGCTGCACTTTCTCCACAAATATCATAGAACGCTAAACATGTAGAGCCAGGAAAGCCATTTGAAAGCAACAACAGCAAAAATGATAATAAAACACCAAACCACCATAATTTACAAATAAGGAAACAGGTGTGGTGTTTGGAGACCTTCCAACAGTTAATTAGCACCTAAGCTAAGACAAGCATTTCGTGTCTTGACTCTCCATTTGGTGCTCTTTCCAGTACCATTTCCCAACACTCATAAGTCTGACTAGATATTTGGTCTGTTTTATTCAGTTAAGTTTTATAGGTTATAAGATCCTGGTTTGTGAAATTTATGATGCATCTATACTTTCATAGATTCTTCTGCTTGCCAGACCACTGGGATGCACATGTGTCTGGACTTACCTCTGGAATGTCTATCCCATACAAGGCCATTGTTGAAAGGCTGGGAACTGTACATTCCAGTTGTGTTTTCATTGCTGGCACTACAAGGCTCTAAGAAAAGTCTAACGACTATTCTGTTAATTTCTTCCTCCTCCACTAGAACTCATTTTGACTCACTGCCTTAGGCTGGGTTCTCTAGAGAACCAAAACCCTGAAGCTTATAGAAAGAGAGAGAAAGAGAAAAAAAAAAAAAAAATTATCTCAAAGAAATGGTTCACGCAGTTGTAGAGGCTGGCAAGTCCCAAGTCCATAGGTCAAATGTCAAGCTGGAGGCTTCTCCTGACTCACATAGCCACAAAGGCTGATTAACCCAAAATCAGCTGACAATATAGTATGCTGCTGGCTTCAGAGGCTAATGAATACAAGAATGACAGGTAAAATGGCAGATTGTTGGCTTCCAGGCTGTGAAGGCAACAATCCCAAGATCAGCAGGCACTACAGCAGGCCACTGGTTCAAGTTCAGGAAACAGAGATAATGATATGATGAACCAGATGCAGAATCCAGATCCTACAGAAAGTTAGAGACCTTTCTTAAAGCTTTTCCATATATATTTAGAAGCAGGTCACACTATAAAGGAAACTCTCTTTCAATTAATTGACTGTTCATAGCAGATCTCATCATGGGGGACAGCTACATCATAACTACTAAATCACTTGGAACCATGACCCAGCCAAGTTGACATGCAACCTTAACTATCACACTCATACTAAGAAATCAACCCCAAGGAACATTAAAGGGATCAAGCACTGAGAGAGACCTAGAAGGAAGGACCACAGAGGTGGGAAGGAAGGAGGTCAGTCATGTGAGATATCAACTGACAAAGGAGGACAATTACAAACCAAAAAGAGGGAAAAAAATTGTGTAGTTACAGAACTTCTAAATAGTAGAGAAGTCAAGACAACTGCAAGGTAGATCAGACGGTTCTAAACTTGGGAAGAAAATTATAAATCACAGGGTAATCTAAAAGAAAAATGATAAACCTTCACATCAAAATAAAAAGAGGACCAGCACAAATATTTAGCAAATACTAAGACAATAGCAATGAAGGAAGTGATAGCATGATTCACAAACAAAATGAGCTCAGCACAGAAAAGTCTATGGAACAAAGAAATCAGCAACACCACGATAAAGCACATAACAAAATGACAGCAACAAATTCATACTTGTCAATAATTACACTGAATGTCAATGGATTAAATGCACCATTCAAGAGGGGGCATAAATAGACTACCAGGCACAACCAAAATGCGCAAACAGCAGACGATAAACTAGAGGAATGAGACCTTCTTAAAATTAAATTTTTGTGTGCTTCAAAAGACTTCCCCAAAATAGTAAAAAGAGAACCTACAAATTGGGAAAAATTATTTGGCAACAACATGCCTGACAAAAGACTTATCTCTAAAATTTATAGAAACTCCAACACCTCAATAACAAAAAGATTAACAATCCAATTGAAAAATGGGCAGAAGACATGAATAGACACTTCACCAAAGAGGATATTCAGGTGGCCAGCAAAAAACAGAAAGAAATGTTCATGATCTTTGGCCATCAGAGAGATGCAAATCAAAACAACAATGAGATACCATCTTGCCCCAGCACTAATAGTAAAGTTCAACAAGAGAGAAAATAACAAATGCTGGTGAGGATGTGGAGATATTGGGTCTCTTATCCACTGTCAAATGATACAACCACTGTGGAAAGCAGTATGGTGATTCCCTAAGAAGCTGGAATTAGAAATACCATTTGACTCAGCAATCCCATTACTAGTTATATATTCTAAAGAAGTGAGAGCCAGGACAAGTACAGACATATACACACCCATGTTCATCACAGCACTATTTACAGTAGCAAAAAGATGGAAATAACCTACGTGCCCATCAACAGAAGAATGGATAACCATACTATGGTACTTACACACAATGGAATACTATGCAACACTAAAGAATAATGTAGAATTTGCAAAACACCACATAACATGGATAAACTTGGAGGACATTATGCTGAGTGAAATAAGTCAATCATAGAAGGACAAATATAGTATTAGTTCATTATTGTAAAAAGTCAAGGAAAGGTTTAGATATGGAAGGAAACTTTCTTTATTGGTTACCATGGGTGAGAGGGAGGGGAGGGAACACTAAAAAACAAAAATGCATTGACCCATGTCACTTTAGATATGTGTATTTCACTGCACATAAATTAAATTTCAATAAAGTGTATTT
>NW_006922474.1:307841-320719 GCF_000298275.1 Orycteropus afer afer
AGCAACCTGCACTGGGTTTCCCAGGCAGTAAACCATTACAGCCACTCCTCGGAAGGAAGGTTGGGCAATCCTGCTTCCATAGTGATACTGCCTCGGAAAACCAAGGAGGGGTCGCTATGAGTCGGGTTTGACTCGATGGCACATAACAACAACAACAACACAAACCTTTACAGAAATAGATTGCCCAGTCTTCCTTCTGTAGAGTGGCTGGTGGGTTTGAACCACCAACCTTCTGGTAAGTAGTCAAATACCTTAGGCACTGTGCCACCAGAGCTCCTTATAAATTCATACAATATGATATTATTCAATGACAAAAAGAAATGAACTATGAGTTGATTCGACTCATAGCAACCCCTCCTTGGGTTTCTCAGGCAATATCACTATAGAAGCAGATTGCCCAATCTTCCTCCCAAGGAGTGGCTGGTGGGTTTGCTGCCAGCTTTCTAATCTGACACTATGGCAGTGAGTATAGTTTTTTCCAGAATGTCCCATGATGGTGGGTTGGGGGGCACATGAATAGGTGAAGCACAGGGGATTTTTAGCGCAATGAAACTGTTCTGATAGTGTAACTGTTGCCACATGACATTATGCATTTGTCAAAGCCCAAAGGACTTTACATCATAAAGAGTGAACTCTAATGGAATATGTACTTTAGATAATAATAATGGATCGCTATTGGTTCAAGCATAACAAATGTACCACTAATGCAACACATTAATAATAGGAGAAACAGTGTGCATGTGTGTGCTTGGGAGGAGTATGGGAACTCTCTGTACCGCCTATTCACTTTTTCTGTAAGTATAAAACTACTCTAAAAATTAAAGTCTATTAATTAAAAAATTAAAAGGTAAAGACGTCTTTTTTAAACCTGGAAGAATTCATAGAGAATTCCTAGTTTATCCTTGATTTTCTTAGAGGAAAAAATAAAACAAATAAGGCCTCCTGAGGGTAAGTACCTTGCTCTTTGCACACAAAGAGATTCTTGGAGCTTAAAATGGATTTCAGGTCCCTAGACTCAGGGCAAAACTATTTCCACTCTACACTGATGCTGTATAATTAGCTGATTGTCCTTTGGGCATATTCATTTCTTCCCATTTCTTCCTACTTCCATTTTCTCCAGTAAGAAACAGTGTCCAAGACATGATATACTAATTTATAGCATTTAATAACCAAACTACTTATCAGAACTTATTAGTTTTTCTCTTATTACTTGTTCTTTCCAACCAGATAATTATTTCCTTGACAGTATAGTTGTCTTCTCTATGTCCCTGGGTGTTAAAACGGTTAACTCACTCGGCAGCCAACTGAAAGGTTGTGGGTTCAAGTCCATCCAGAGGCATCTCAGAAGAAAAGGAAAAATAAGCCATTGAAAACCTTATGGAGCTCAGTTCTACTACGACACATATGGAGTTGCCATGAGTTGGAGTCAACCCGAAGGCAACGGTTTTTTTATGATCATTTTCTTTATGTCCCTCCTTACCACAGTCCAGAAGTAGGGAGGCATATAGCAGTGGTCATGCCTAAACCAGGAAGCATATTAGAGACCCAGCAATCAGCTAAACCTAGGCTAGTGGGGAAGAAGAAAAAATGAAGTAATAGAATTAGAAGAGAAAGCATGAAACCCTCACGAGAACAAGAATTTAGAGACTTATCTATTTTGTTCACTACTCTACCGTTAGCACCTAGAACTATGCCTGGCATATATCAGGATTCATATGCTTTTTTGAATAAATAAACAGCTAAATTCACCTATAACAATAACATTGATTGAATCTGAAAGAAATTCTTACAAAAAAATAACCTATACAAATTAATTGGGCACAACAAACACACTGCCATCGAGTCGGATCTGACTCATAGCGACCCCTCCTTGGGTTTCCAAGGTGGTGTCACTACAGAAGTAGATTGCCCAATGTTCCTTCCAAATTAATTGGTCATAACTATTGATCTGTAATACTAAGGGGGAAAAGGGATAGTTTTAATATGTTACTCAGAAGGTTATTGAGGCACCCAAGGTGCTGGTTGGTCAGTGATAGAATTCTTGGCTACCATGCAGGAAACCTGGGTTTGATTCCTGACCAGTGTACCTCACGCACAGTCCCCACCTCTCCCTGTCAATCAATGTAGGCTTATAAGTTGCAATGTTATTGAACAGGTTTCAGCAGAGCTTCCAGACTAAAATGCACAAGGAAGAAAGGCCTGGCAATCTACTTCTGAAAATGAGCCAATGAAAATTCGATGAATCACACTGGTCTGAACCACAACCAATCCTGATCCTTCAGGCAGCATTTCATTCCCTTGTACATGGGGTCTCCATGAGTCAGAGGCCAACTTTACAGCAGTTAAATAACAACAACAGTAACAATCAAGGCACCCAGACTCCTGCTCAATAGGGAAGCATTTTTAGCTCTATCATCAGGCAAGATGCTGTTTTTCTCTATAAAAGGGACATAAAGTTCTTGGTATAGCAGGCAAAACTCTGATCCCTCAGAACAAAAATAAGGCAATAAACTCAATAAAGAGATCTCAGCCAGAGAAACTCAGGTGTGGGAGTCAGAATAACAGCCCTCCAAAGCTGTCTATGTTCTGATCAACAGAAGGTGTGAAAAAGTTAGGTTACATGGCAAGGGGGAGTTAAATTTACACATGGAATAAAGCGTGCAGATCAACCAACCTTAAAATTAGAAGATTATCCTGGAATAAGCCAAATGTAATCATAAGAATTCTTAAATATGGACGAGAGGACAGGCCAAAACATCAGAGTATGTGATATGAGAAATATTTGACCAGCCACCACTGGTGGAAGGGGACCTTGAGCCAAGGAATGCAGGTATTCTCTAGTAGCTAGAAAAGAAAGAAAACAGTTTCTCCCCTAGAGCCTCCAGAAAGGAAAGAAATCAGTCCCCCTGGACAGTTCTGAAATACAGAATTGTAAAATAATAAATTTGTGTTGTTTTAAGCCACTAAGTTTGTGATAATTTGTCACACTGTTGTTGTTATGTGCCGTCGAGTTGGCCCCGACTCATAGTGACCCCTCCTTGGGTTTCTGAGATGGTATCACTACAGAAGTAGGATTGCCCAACCTTCCTTCAGAGGAGTGGCTGGTGGGTTTGAACCACCAGCCTTCTGGTTAGCAGTCAAGTGCCCTAGGCACTATGCTACCAGAGCTTCTAATTTGTCACACTAGCAAAGGTAAATCAATACACTTAGGTTAAAAGAAAACAGAGCTATAGGATCACAGAGTTCCCAGGAGAATTTTGGAGCATATATTTTGGGAAGCTGGTTGTAAGGTGTTGGGGCAAACAAAACTTCTCCAGAAGACAATTAAAATTGATGCAATGCTCAGCTAATGCTGGGCAAGTGCATAACTAGAGACCTAGTAAAGGAGACATTGAAGAAAAAGTATATGATTTCCACTGAAGCAAATACTTCACGATAACATTAAAAAGTCTGCATGACCCTTACCTGGCTGATAGTGGAAATTCTGGTGCTCTGAGAAGGATAAACCAGGTCAGCAGCACTTCTTACAAAGTTCTTTTTCCAGGTATATTTCAGTTTTGGATGGACTGAACATTGCAGAGGAGCTCTGGTGGCACAGTGGTTAAGGCATTAGTCTGCTAACCAAAAAGGTTGGTGGTTCGAATCCACTAGCCACTCCACGGAAGAAAGATGAGGCAGTCTGCTTCTGTAAAGACTTACAACCTTGGAAACCCTATGGACAGTTCTACTCTGTCCTATAGGGTGGTTGTGAGTCAGAATCAGCTGGATAGCAGTGGGTGGGTGAGCATGTTGCAGAAGCTCACCTACTTTATTTCCATAACTACTGATGGCTTTCACTAGTCAGTGGGAAAAAAAAGCCTGTTCTGAAATGTATGAGAAAGTTAGATGAAGGTAATTCCTTAAAGAGGAGGCAACAGTCACAGAAGGCGGCTTGAGAAATGACAGGGAACGAAAAGAGACAAAATGGAGATGAGGTTAAGGGATTGATAGTAAGAAAAGAGATACACACAAAAAAAGAGAAAACAGGTTAGGAAGAAAACAAATTCCAATCAACAAGAAATGGCATACTACTACAGTTTTAAAAGCATGGTCACATTCATTATCTCATTTAAATATCACAACAACCCTATGAAGTAATTACTTTTTTTTTTTTCTTTTTGCTGTACAGACGAAGATGTGCAAGCCTAAAGCAGTGAGCTCAAAGCCACAGACTAGCCTTGTGATACCAAAACCAAACCAAACCAAGAAAAAACACAGCCAGCAAGTCTTTTCCAACTCATAGTGATCCTTTAGTACAGAATAAACCTACCCTGCCCTGCCCATCTTTACAGAAGCAGACTGCCTCACCCATCTCCTGTGGAGGGGCCAGTGGGTTCCATCTGCCAACCTTTTAGTTAGAAGCCAAATACTTTAATCATTGCACCACCGGAGCTCCTTAGTTTTGTGATAGTAACTCCTTTTCCTTGCATTGTTTCTACCTCCTTTTTCCGGGGAATGGTGGAAGCCCCTCACCGTGGGTTTGCTTGCTGCTACTACTGCCTTGCCAAACTGCACAGAAGACAAAAACCTCAAGATGCTTGTTCCACAGAAATACAGGTTAATTCACCTGGTGATTATTATTCGTTCAGATAAAATACAAAGAGCTGATCACAGCCATCCCACTCCCAGCCTCCTGCCTGTTTTCCTTCTCCAGCTTCCATGTCCAGTCCTAGTTCTGTATCACTGCTGTCCTCCTTCCACCCGTCATACCCCAAATTCCGTGTTCACTGCCGCTGTCCCTCCTCCGATCACTCTGGTTTCGGATGGAACTAGCCCAGCCTGGAAAAAAATAAATAAATGACCGTTTTGGGTAGGGCAAGGTGTGCCAGCCTCAAGGAAATATTTGTTAGTCCCGCCTCCCACTGTGGGGAGGGGCTACCAGCAAAGGATGGGGTTTGGGCGGGCTCCCCACACTCTGTGGGAGCTCGGGTTTCCGGCACTCACCGCACTAGCCAGGGGAAAACCTCTATTGACACTGTAAAAGCTGGATTTGGGGTTGATCTAAATACTACTTTCCTACGCTGGTGATGGCCCAATGGTCAGTTCAAAAGAGACGCCAATCCAGGTGAACATATAAAGCTACGATAAAGGGCAACAGCGCCACCTCCTGTCCCAGCCCATGCAGCTGCCTTCATTAGGGCTTAAAATGGCTTAGAACTTCAAGTTGATTAGTCGCCTCCAGGGACATTCTACACTTCACGTCTTTGCTGGGTGTACCAGCGTTGTTACCTGGGGAACCTAGAAGGAATAATTGGAAATAAAAAAGCCCAGGAGTTGTTAATTAATCATCCATTCTTTAACCGTATGTTTTTTAAATACTCGTTTTGTGCTCGTTTCCTGTGGGGACAAAGTAGTAAATAAGGTAGTTATGTTACCTGCCCACATGGAATTCACAATAAGAAACGCTCGAGAAAATACATAGATGGAAGAATTCCAATTAGTTAGATTCTGTTAACGAATTCTAGGTCCTAGATTATTTGAGGGCCCAGTTTGTCAGCATTGGTAACATACGGAGCAGAAACTGAAATTCACTGGAACAGAAAGAATGTGGGTGCAAGGTAATGTGGCATCTTTAGCAATTGAGGTATTCTAGAGTGTCCTCCACTGAAATACTGATTTCCTTCACAGCTCTTTTTCATATTTTGTGTGTCAAAACTGATGACTAAAACCCAAAGGAACTTATCAGTTATTGTTGTTATGTGCTGTCAAGTCAGACCTGACTCATAGTGACCCTTCCTTGGGTTTCCGAGGCAGTATCACTACAGAAGTAGATTGCCCTATCTTCCTTCTGAGGAGTGGCTGGTGGGTTTGAACCACTAGCCTTCTGGTTAACAGTCAAGTGCCTTAGCCACTATGCTACCAGAGCTCCTAGGAGCTTTATATTATTTAACCTCCAACTTTACCTCTAGATGCACCCTAATCTCCTTAAGACAAGCTGCTGTGGTTTACCCATTTTTTAAATCCCCATAGTATACTAGCATATTGCTACTCATTATTAGTCTATCAACAAAAATTTAGTTTTTGTTAAAGAACTATTATATCAATAGAAATTTTAGTCTCTAGGATTTAGGAATTTTAAACAACAAAATACAACAAAGAAAGTGTTTTGTGTGCCACACTAACAGAAATACCACAGGTGAAATGGCTTTAAGATACCAGAGTTTATTCTCTTATAGTTTGGGAGGCTAGAAATATGAGTTCAAAGTGGCAGGCTCTAAGGGCTGGGTGAAAGACCCTCAACCTTGGGCTTTAGCTCTGTCTCTTACTCCCGGCCCACTGAAGCTGGACACTTTTCTTCACTCAGGCAGCTTCTGGCTGTTGAGGCTGACAAATTCAAGGTCCCAATATTACCAAGGGAGCTCTGGTAGCATAGTGGCTAAGACACTTGAATGCTAACCAGAAGGCTGGTGGTTCAAACCCACCAGCCACTCCTCGGAAGGAAGATGGGGCAATCTACTTCAGTAGTGATACTGCCCTGGAAACCCAAGGAGGGGTCGCTATGAGTTGGGTCCAACTCAATGGCACATAACAACAACAAAAATATTACCAAACCACATGTCAGGCCATTAATTCAAGTCCAGTAAGAGTCCCAAGATCCACAGACAACATGGCAGGCTGCTGAACAACTCATCTATCAGCTATATGCAGGGTCCAAGCATGCCATAAATTGGAGACCTTCTTCAAAGTTGCTTTTTATATACTGGAAGCAGACCACATCCCTAAGGCAACTACTCAGCTGCTCCAATAAATTCCACCATGGAGTTAATTACCAATGGGGAATAACTATATCTAGTTGTCCAGCCACTCAAATCCAAGCCCAGCCAAGTTGACACACAACCTTAACTATCACAGAAAATGAGGCAAAAAATTACTCTTTAATGTTATGGAGCAATTGAAGTAATTATTTTCTTTTCTGAGATAGGGAAAACACTGGAAATAGTAATGTCCAGACAATGAAACATCTAAGTATCTGTTATATATGGAGTCCTGTAAACATTAGATATAAGCAGGAGGTATACATGTGTGCCTAGTCCCACTCATGAATAAGGTGGCTAGATAACATTTTTTTTTGTCTCCACATGCTCATCCTCTTCTATTTTCAATTGTTACTTCCATCTCAAATCTCTGCCTCTCTGATTCAACCCTAGCAGTGTTTCAGTCCCAACATCTTCACCATATGGCTATTTCTGCCTTGCTGTTAATTCCATACACATTTACTGAATACCCATTATCTACTCTGCCCATGTTAAGTACTAAACAGTAGGAAGGCCCACTGAAATATACACAGGGGTCTCTTCTTTCTCCACTTTTTTCCACAGAAATATTAACTACTGGATCCTGCTCTCCTCTAAATTGTATAACAACAGCCCACCATTTCCACGTTAAACTTGACTCACTGCGGTCGAGTCAGTTCTGATTTATAGTGACCCCTCCTTGGGTTTCAGAGGCAGTATCACTATGGAAGTAAATTGTCCAACCTTCCTTCCGAGGAGTGACTGGTGGGTTTGAACCTTCAGGCTTCTGGTTAGCAGTCAAATGCCTTAGGCATTATGCCACCAGAGCTCCCACATTTCCATGTTACTTAATGTACTCTCTTGTATGATTCTGCAGTTGTGATGAAGGATTCTACCTTGAAGTCTAGTGGGGTGGCTCCTGGAATCTATCTGCATGAGACGTGAAGGCTCCCTTGGGAAATCATTCATTAAAAGGACAAAGAGGCAAAGTGTGAAGGCTTTGCCCAATAACTAAGAATAGTTTGGGTTCCAGCATGTGTCTGCCTCTCAATGACCTTTGGCTTAGGACTCATGACTTATAACTGAGTCCTAGGGAGAGAGAACTCTCACTAAAACAAGTAGAGTTATTTCACTAAAAATTATACTAGGTCTCAGGTATACAGATAGGACTGCTTTGAAACTGTTTCAAAGAAATTTAACACAAAAGTGAGGCAGATTGATTTTCAGCTTTCTTTGTAACACAGCCTAACTTCACCACAGGAGGGCAACAATGACCTTGAGTGGAAGACTGTGTCACAGGGTCCTGTGGCTTACTTGGAATGTTTGCACTGGCACAGAGGAACAAAGCAACTTTGATGGAAGCTGTACAGTTAGCAGTAGAGTCTCTGTAGCAATGCTCGACATACGGGGCTTCTCAACCATTGAAAGAAGAGTAGACATCACCAGAGGAAAGCTAAACCAGAGTAGGAAAATGGTGGACTCTATGTAATAGCTGGGGATTGAGTTGATGAGCATTTATAAGGTTTCCCACTGCCTTGAGGATACCCAGGGAAAGTTGAGGAAGGAGTCTTTTAAGAAAGATGACAGATTCTGCAACCAACCCAAGGGAACCTGATTTATTACCATCAGTATAACTCCATCCTCAGGTTGGTATGTCCTAGGGAATGTGGATCATGGGTATGGAATTTTCCAAGTATATGTTGTCTCTTTTTACATTGTATATTTCTTTTCTATTACTGCTGGAACAAATAATCATAAACTTGGTGGCTTAAATAATACAATTCCATTATCTTATCTATTATCTGTTCTAGGAGCTCTGGTAGCATAGTGCGTAAGGCACTTGACTGCTAACCAGAAGGCTAGTGGTTCAAACCCACCAGCCACTCCTCGGAAGGAAGGTCGGGCAATCTACTTCTGCAGTGATACTGCCTCGGAAACCCAAGGAGGAGTTGCTAAGAGTCGGGTCTGACTTGACGGCATATAACAATAACAACAACATTATCTGTTCTAAAGAGCAGAAATCCAACATAGCTGTCACTGGTTTAAAGTCAAGGTATTGGCAAGGCTGTGTTTCTTTCTGGAGGCTGTAGAGGAGAATCCATTTCCTTGCCTTTTCCAGCTTCTAGCCACCCACATTTTTTTTCACTCTGACCCTGTTTGCTCCATCTTCACTTCAGAAAAAGTGAGTCAAATCCTTCTTATATTATGTCTCTGTGACCCTTCTTCCACAGTCATCTCTCTCTCCCACTCTGGCCACAGCTGGAAAAGTTTCTCTGCTTTTAAGGACTTGTGTGATTAGATTGAACCCACAGATACAATACAGGATAATCTACCACTAATTCTGTAACCTTAGTCCCATCTATCTACAAAGTCTCTTTTGCCATGTAAGGTAACACATTCATAGATTCCAGGGATTAGGGAACAGACATTGTTGGAGGGCCATTATTCTGCCTACCAGCTTGTTTTTGAGAGATATTAACGTAAGATTGAGAGTTCCTGGAGGTACAAATGGATGTTGGCTACTAATCAAAAGGTTGGAGGTTCAAGTTCACCTAGACATGCCTTGGAAGAAGCATCTACTTCTGAAACACCAGCCTTTGAAAACGCTACAGAGTGCTGTTCTACTCTGAAACACATGTGCTCATCCTGAGTCTCAGTGGAAGGCAACTGGTAATAGTATCTCACACCTCTTTGTATTCCCTGTTTCCTACAAATATTAAGAAGTCAATAAATATTGTTGACCATAAAAGAATTATCCCACTTGCCAATTACTTATTCTGGCAAAAAAGAAAAAAAAAAAATCTATTAATCCCATGGGGAATAATGTGCTGATTTGGAACATTTTGCCGGCCCTTCTCCATTCTTCCTCTTTTCTTCCTTTTCCCCAAGATTCTCATATGATGTAGTTTAAAAGTCAGCGACCAACAGCCATGGTCCAAACCTGGGTCAAGTTGGGTATGTTGAACTATCTGGGCCTGAGTTTCTCACTTACAAAATGAATAGGTTGGACTAGATTAAATCCAGGTCTTAGTCAAGCTTCATATTCCATAATTCTCTAATCCTTGAACACATACACATATAAAAACACATTTGGTCCAAACTCTCAACTACTAGAGCTATATCCCACAACAAAACATCTCTGGGGAGTGGTTACCACTATAAACTCTCCCAGGGCTGATGACCCGCCAGCAGTCAGCTCATTCTAATATTAGCATTTTTAAGTATCAGAAAACTTTTCCTTTTACTGAGTAAACACATATACATACATACATACATGCCTATACATATACACATATTTACCACTCATCTGTCAATTTGTTATACTGTAGTGGCTTTCATGTTGCTATGATGTTGGCAGCTATGCCACTCATATTTCAAATACCATCAGGGTCACACATGTTGGACAGGTTTCAGCAGACCTTCCAGATTACAACAGACTAGGAAGAAGAACAGTCAACTTCTGAAAAATTAGCCACTGAAAGCCTTATGCATACAGTGGAACATTGTCTGATATACTGTCAGAAGATGAGTCTCTCAGGTTGGAAAAGACTCAAAATACAACTGGGAAGACTTTTCTCCTCAAAGTAGAAAACTCACTGCCATAGAGATGACCTTAATGATGTGGGTGGAGTAAAGTTTTCAAGATCTTTATTTGCTGTTGCATCACAACTCCTGAGAAGAAACAGCTGCAAACATCCATTAATACTTGGAACATGGAATGTACGAAGTATAAATGTAGGAAAGTTGGAAGTTGTTAAAAATGAGATGGAATGCATAGAGGTTGGTAGCCTAGGCATTAGTGAGCTGAAATGGACTGGTATTGACCATTTTGAACTGGTCTATCATATGGTCCACTAGGCCGGGATGAAAAATTGAAGAGGAATGGTGTCACATTCATAATCAAAAAGAACATTCAAGATCCATCCTAAAGTACAATGCTGTCCGTGATAGGATAATATTCAAATGCCTACAAGGAAGACCAATTAATATGACAATTATTCAAATTTACACACCAACCACTAAAGCCAAAGATTAAGAAATGGAATATTCTTACCAATTTCTGCAGTCTGAAATTTATTAAACATGCAGTCAAGATACATTGATAATTATTGGTGATGGGAATGCAAAAATTCAATGAGAAAAGGATTGGTAGTTGGAAAATATGGCTTTGGTGATAGAAACTAAGGAGATAGCATGAAAGAATTTTGCAACAACTTACTCATTGCAGATACCTTTTTTCAACAACAGAAATGATGACTGTACATGCGGACCTCCCCAGATGTAATACACAGGAATCAAATCAACTACATCTGTGGAAAGAGGTAGTGGAGAAGCTCAATAGCATCAGTCAGAGCAAGATCAGGGGCTGACTGTGGAACAGACCATCAATTGTTCATACGCAAGTTCAAGCTGAAGCAGAAAAAATTAAAACGAGTTCACAAGAGCCAAAATACAACCTTGATTATATCCCACCTGAATTTAAAGACCATCTCAAGAACAGATTTGATGCACTGAACACCAATGACTGAAGACCAGATGAATAGTGGGATGGACACAAACGACATCATACATGAAGAAAGCAAAAGGTCATTAAAGACACAGAGAAGAAAAGACCAAAATGGATGTCAGAAGAGATTCAGAAACTTGCTTTTCAACATAGAGTAAGCAAAGTGAATGGAAGAAATGATGAAATGAAAGACCTGAACAGAGGATTTCAAAGGACAGATTGGGAACACAAAGTAAAGTAGTACAATGAAATGAGCAAAAACAGGAGTTAGAAAACCAAAAAGGAAGAACACCCTTGGCATTTCTCAAGCTGAAAGAAGTGAAGAAAAAATTCAAGCCTTGAGTTGCAATTTTGAAAGGTTCTATGGGCAAAATATTGAACAACACAGGAAATACGAAAAGAAGATGGAAGGAATATAGTCACCATACCACACACACACACAAAAAAAGTCAGTGTTCAGCCATTTCAGGAGGTAGCATATGATCAAGAACTGATAGTATTGAAAGAAGTCCAAGCTGCACTAAAGGCATTGTGAAAAACAAGGCTCCAAGAATTGACAGGATACCAAATGAGATGTCCCAACAAACAGATGCAATACTGAAAGTGCTAACTTGTCTATGCCAAGAAATTTCAAACACAGATGCCTTGCCACTCAACTAGAACTGATCCATGTTTGTGCCCATTCCAAAGAAAAGTGATCTAACAGAATGCAGAAATTATGGAACAATATCATTAATATCACGTGTAAGTAATATTTTGCTGAAAATAATTTTTAAATGGTTGCAGCAATACATAGATAACAGCCAGAAATTCAAGCCAGATTTAGAAAAGGACATGTAATGAGAGATGTCATTGCTGATATCAGATGGCTCTTGGTTGAAAACAAATAATACAATGAAGATGTTTACCTTTTCTTTTACTGGTTATGCAAAGCCATTCGATTGTGTGAATCATAACAAATTATAGATAACATTGCAAAGAAGGGCATGCCAGAACTCTTAATTGTGCTCATGTGGAACCAGTACATAGACCAAGTAGCTGTGGTTTGAACAGAACTAGGAGATATTGCATATGTGTCAGTGCTGTGTCTTTCACCATACTTATTCTATACGTATGCTGAGCAAGTAGTCTGAGGAGTTGGACTATATGAAAAAGAACATGGCATCAGGATTGGAGGAAGACTGATTAACACCCTGCCATATTCAGATTACACAATCTTG
This sequence comes from Orycteropus afer afer, assembly GCF_000298275.1. Taxonomy (NCBI): domain Eukaryota; kingdom Metazoa; phylum Chordata; class Mammalia; order Tubulidentata; family Orycteropodidae; genus Orycteropus; species Orycteropus afer. The sequence continues at coordinate 320,342 of NW_006922474.1, forward strand.
CTTGGTGAAAGCAAAGATGACTTGAAGCACTTACTGATACAGATCAAAGACTACAACCTTCAGTATGGACTACACCTGAACATGAGGAAAACAAAACTTACAACTGGACCAATAGCAACATCATGATAAATGGAGAAAAGATTGGAGCTGTCAAAGATTTCATTTTGCTTGGATCCATAATCAACACCCATGGGAGCAGCAGTCAAGAAATCAGATGTTGAAGAGGCGGGGCAAGATGGCGGACTAGGCAGAAGGATTGCACAGACCCTCTTCAACAAACAAAAGGGAAACCAATTAACACAGACACAGAAGATAATCTTGGACCCCTGAGCCTTGAAGGAAATGATGCAGAATTGGACTAAACCCCAACTAGCAGAA
>NW_006922474.1:324614-330501 GCF_000298275.1 Orycteropus afer afer
GCAAATTTAACAAAGGAAAAGAGGGAGAGAATACAAATAACACGAATAAGAAATGAAATGGGTGACATCACAACAGAACCAACTGAAATAAAAAGAAGCATTTCTGAGATCACTCTTCTGAATCTAAAGCCTTCCAAACACAGTCATGCAGTATTGACCTAATAACAACTGCTAACCTGGTGGTGCAAACAGTTAATGTGCTTAGTTGCTAACAGAAAAAATGGTGTCTCAAGTGTACCCAGAGACACCTGGGAAGAAAAACCTACCAATTCTCTTCGGAAAAATTGAAAAATCAGCCAGTGAAAACCCGATGGAGCACATTTCTACTGTGACACATATGGGGCCACCAGGAGTCAGAATTGACTTTTTGATAACTTTTTTAATCTCAGTATCCACCAATTGCTGCTTGTTGTTGACGATGAAAATAATTAATACTTGCACATAGCATCAGTAGTAATTTAGCCTTACAGTGAATGTCTAAGGAGAAAGAGGAAGGGGAGGATTAAACAGAGGAAAAGTAGGGAGAAAAAAAGTGAAAAATTCAGTCTGTCAAGAAAATGATTTAAATAATTCTTAGCCTTTAAGGGCACTTCACTTTCACAACTTCGGGATTATATCAAATTATATTTATTGAAAAGAGTTTAGTATCACAGTTTAAATACACTTTGCTAAACAAACACTAAGCCAGCAAAGTAAGCAATGTGTTTGATCCTTATTCAGTTTCTTCCCTATCTGTTCCCATTAGTTGTACTTAACATGCAATGTTGTCACCACACACTTGGAACACCCTACATTAGCTCTTACCTCCACTAACCTTACCTCTACAATTATATGCAAATATATTACAAATCTCAGTAAGTGAATATACCAGGTTTTCCATAATTAAAGGGGCTCTGGTGGCATAGTGCCTAAGGCATCTGACTGCTAACTAGAAGGCTGGTGGTTCAAACCCACCAGCTACTCCTTGGATAGAAGGTTGGGCAATCTACTTCTGTAGTGATACTGCCTCAGAAACCCAAGGAGGGGTCGCCATAAGTCAGGTCCAACTAGACAGCAGGGAGTTTGGTTTGGTTTGGTCCATAAATAAGGTGCACACACATAGCACACATAGGAAAGCAACATGGGAGGGAGTTGCACAGTTAGCAAAAATCATAAAATGTATGCATTATTTGCATAAAAATATGATAATGCTCTGGTGCCGTCTCCTGGTGTGTCCTTACTACAGTCACACACAATGGTACATTAAAGTTGAGGAAGGAATGAAGATAATTCTGAAATGACTTCACCTTGACCTTCATTTGAAATTACTGACCCATTAAATTTGGGTTTTGTTTTGTTTTCCAGACAATGACATAGAAACATTGATGCTGAGGGAGTAACCTGAAGTTAAAGACTGAGAGAGCTTTGGACCTACATCTTATGTCCAGGCTTGTTCTCTCTCTAACCTCCCTATTTGTAAGTTTGAACCTTATAATGAATTTTGCTGACCTGAATCTGCACCTTTCTTATTTCCTTTAAATGACAATAAAAGCTACTAGTCAGGATTGTGGTGATGGTGGAGCACAATGCTGGATGGATGTGTGATATGCCGTCGAGTTGTTTCCGACTCATGGCGACCCCTCTTTGGGTTTCCATGGAGGTATCTCTATAGAAGTAGATTGCCTATGCTAGTACTTAATTTTTCACTTATGCAAGAACTTAAGATAAAATGACATTCATAAAATCATCATACCATATTTCTTGAAAAAAAATTTTTCCCACAAAAATCTTTCATTTTGCTCCATTTAATTTCTTTTTGAAATTTAAGGACTTAAAATAGGTTAGATCAGATCTACATGAGTCCAACAAGGTAATTTTCAAAGTTGGGTTATGATAGTTGGAGTTGTGTGTCAACTTGGCTGGACCACAATTCTTAATGGCTTAAGCAATTATGATGTGGGTTATTCCCATGATGAGATCAGATGTATATGTTTTGAGCAGCCAATCCGTTGAAAGGGAGTTTCCTAGGGGTGTGGACTGCTCCAATATATTTATGGACATCCTGGGAAAAAGAGACACTCATCTGTGGATTGGAATCCTGTTGTGCTACCTACAACTGTCCATAAGTGGACAACCCGCCATTTGGCCTGGAGATCCTGGATTCATCATTTGTTGGAGTCAACAACCGATATACTGCCTGCCGACCTTGAGTTCATCAGCCTCTGTACCTGCGTGATTCAGAAAAAGCCTCCAGCTTGACATTTGATCCAAGAACTTGGGACTTGCCAGCTTCTGTAAGTGTGTGAGACATTTTCCAAAGATAAATTTCTCTCTCTCTCTCTCTCTCTATATATATATATATGTATATATGTAAGTTTTACTAGTTTTGCTTCTCTAGAGAACCCAGCCTAACACAGGGGTAGATGCTATGATATTGCCCTTATTTCTTCCAGGCTGACTCACACTAGGTCCTTTGCCAAACTCAGTCAGCATGTGGTCCACAGTTTCCTTTTTCTCCTAAGACTCAGCAGTATTATGTTAATAGAGAAGAAATGGTTATATGGTCTTTATATTGGAGTAAAGGTATCAACAATACAGGATCTAGTCAACCAACAGAATCTAGTTGACATTTATCAAATGCTCCACTAAACAACAGAATTGCTTTCAAAAGCCCAAAGAACATTCACCAACATAGAACATATTCTGTGCCATAAACCAAACCAAAACTCAAAATTCAACAAATTTAAAAGAACTGAAATCATAGAGTATGAGTTCTCTGACCACAATGGAATAAAAATACAAATCAATATAGAAAGATAACAACAACAACAACAAAAAAAAAATTACTAAACACTTGGAAATTAAGCATCACACTTCTAAACAATCCATTATCAAAGAGGAAGTCTTAATAGAATTTTTTTTAATTAACTGAACGAAAATGGAAATATAACATTAAAATTTGTGGGACACAGCTAAAGCAGTACTGAGAGGAACATTTATAGTCCTAAAATGCCTATTATTAGAAATTAAAATATCTCAAGTCAATAATCTAAGCTCCTATCTTAAGAAATTATAAAAAGAAGAGCAAAATAAAGTCAAAGCAAGCAGAACAGAAGAAATAACCAATAGAAATCAATGAAATAAAATCCAGGAAAACACAGATAAAAATCAATGAAACAAAAGCTGGTTCTTTAAATCAATCAATTACATTGACAAACCTCTAGCAAGACTCATTAAGAAGACAAATGAGAGAGAAGAAATGAAACAAGGGATATCACTACCAACTCCATGGAAATAAAAAGGATAATAAATGAATAATAGAACAACTCTACAAAACTACATTTGATAACTGACATGGCCCATTCCTGGAAGAGCAAAAAATACCAAAACTCATCTAATATAAAACAGATAATTTGAATAGAATTATAACAACTAAATTAAATTCATAGTTTAAAAATTACCAAAAAGGACTTTTCTAGATTCAAATGGTTTCACTCGAGAATGTTATCAAATGTTTAAATAACTAATACTACTTCTACGTGATCTCTTCCAGAAAATGAAAGAGAAAAAAAGTTCCCAACTCATTTTATGAGATCACTATTACCCTAATATCAAAACCAGAAAAAGACAGTACAAAGAAAACTACATACTAGTATCCTTTTTTGCCAGAAGATTAAACATAGGAAATGTCAGTTCTTCCCAAATAGGTTAACACCTAGACCCTCAAAAGCCCAGACTCTCTTTTTTTTTTTTTTTTTTTTGAGTAGAAATAGACAAGCTAATTTGAAAAGGTATATGAAAAGAAATATACTATCATCTGTTTTTGAACGGATTCTTAAGTCACAGTGACCCTACAGGACAGAGTAGAACTGCCCTACAGGATATTCAAGGCTATAATCTTTGCGAAGCAGACTGCCATGTCCTTCTCTCATAGCATAGATGGTGGGTTTGAACGGCTTTTTGGTTGGCATCCAAGCACTTTAACAACTGTGCCATCAGGGTTCCTTAAAGATACTATAGTAGTTAAAAAAATTCTTAAAAAGAATAAAGTAAGTTCTGGTAAGATGGCAGAATAGGCAGAAAAACTGCACAGACCCTCTTCAACAAAGAAAAGGGGAACAAATTAACACAGAAACAGAAGATAATCCTGGACTCCTGAGCCTTGAATGGAAGGATATAGAAGTAGACTAAACTCCAATTAGTGGAACAATTTGCATAAAAACACCAAAAAAGGAGACATACGGAACTGCGGTCTGGCAGCAATCCTGATGGGACAGATAGCTTGGATATTGCCAAGTGGTGGTAGGACCTAATAATTAATCTAAAAATCGGCCCTGCTACCCAGGGACTGCACGGATGACTGCTATGGTGGCTGGGAAATAAAAGGGGAAGCAGCAAAGAGGAAAGAAAGCGGGCTGAGCTGTGGACTTTTCTCTGTCCGGAGGGTGCAGCCATTTTGGATATTTAAAGCAACACCATTCTCCCAGATTCCAGGGACTGAAGAACAGGCTCAACTTGCCAGAAACACCAAGGGCATTCAGGACAGGACAACTGGAAAGGTGCGACATTCTCCTTGTTACTCTTAAACCTCACACCCTCTTGGCAAACGAAGGTGTGGCCATCCCTCACTCCCACCTCTAATGCAGAGTTGCCGAGACACCAGGACACTGAGTTGTTTCAGAGAAGTAGTTTATTAGCACTCCTGGGCGAGGTTCTCGTGCCCTAGCATCAAGGCCAGAGAAGTCACACCCCTGGGCAGGGGGGATAGATTCTTATAGACACAGAGAGAACTTAACTGGGGACACTAAGGAAATGGCAGGGTCCAGTTAGGTGTTGGCACGGGTCTGCACTTAATTAGCATGAGGGGGCTTCACAGGAGGAAGTTTGTTATTACGTGGGACTTTCCAGCCTGGGCGGGTTTTGTCACCTCGGTTGTCTTATCAGGCTGTCTCATCAGGGCCTGACACCTGGAGGAAGCTGCTAACTGAAATGTTGGTGGCTTGAGTTTACTCTGGCCTAACACCACCCACATTCTGGGCTGGCGGGAATTTCATCCCAGTCTGTGAGCTCAGATGGAGCCTGGGTGCCCTGCCCTACCCTGACCCGATCTTTTTTCTTTTTTCTGTTTTTCAGTTTGTTTTTGTCTGTTTTTAAACTACTATTATTATTACTACTTTTGTCCTTTTTACTATTATTCTCTATTCTTCCTTACCCAGGTCCTAGTTTTCAGCTTTTTTCTTTCCCCTGTTCCTGGTTGCATTTTTTATTTTCCTTCTCATGGTTAACCCAATTCCTTGTTTTTTTTTTTTTCTCATTTTTTTCCTTCATTATTCTCCTTCTCTACCTTTTTTCTCTTATGGCCCTCTCCCCAGGTATTGCAGTTTTTTTGTCCTTCTTTTGCCCTTTTTTCTTTTTTTAGTTACTATTCCTGTGTGATTATATGGTGTATTTTTTGTCAATTTGCTTTTACTTTTATGATGGTTATTCAATTGTGGAAGACAGCAACAGTCCATATATGAAACAACTACACCCACACCTCCTACAGCTTCACTTACTGAGTGAGAGCCACAACTTCCTTCTGCACCAGTGAGACAATGATAAACAACAACTAAGAAGAGCCTGAGGAGCTCTGTTACCATAGTGCCTAAGACACTTGACTGCTAACCAGAGGGTTGGTGGTTCAAACCCACCAGCCACTCCTCAGAAGGAAGCTTGGGGAATCTACTTCCATAGTGACACTGCCTCGCAAACCCAAGGAGGGGTTGCTATGAGTCAGGGCTAACTCGATAGCACATAACAACAATAAGAGCCTGACTCATCCTTGGCTTCTCTTCACAAACAGTTTAACAGAGATCTAAATACAACAATGCCACAATTTCTCGGAAACAACAGACCATCACAGTCCACA
>NW_006922474.1:340513-378597 GCF_000298275.1 Orycteropus afer afer
AAACACCGCATAATGTGGATGAACTTGGAGGACATTATGCTGAGTGAAATAAGTCAATCACAGAAGGACAAATATTGTATTAGTCTGTTATTGTAAAAGTCAAGGAAGGGTCTATCTATGGAAGGAAATTTTCTTTGTTGGTTACCAGTATGGGTAGGATAGGGAACACTGTTAGATAGGTAGAGATTAAGTACTGATTTGGGTGAAGAGAAGGGCAATGTACCAAGTGTGAGTGATCAACGTGGTGGCATTAAGGAAGAGGAAGACATAGATACGTGGGAGGTACAGACAACAAAGATGAACCCTTTGGCACATACAGTACTGCATTGTCAGTGAAGGCAAACATGGGTACATAGGTGGATAGATGGGTGGATGGGCTAAACTATTAGGTATGTCTATTCAGCAAGGAGTGTACCCAAGACCATGTATAGAGTTGGCAGATAATGGTCCTGTAAGTGTATTTTTATGATCTGAATTCCCAGGTGTATAGTAGAGCTGACAAGGGACAAGGTTGTAGTCACTTCTTGGTCACAGATAGCTACCCAGAGGGAGCAAGTAGTTGACTGTGGCCTCAGGCTATCGTCACAGGGGACATAAAGCTCCATTAGCATAACATACTACACAAAACATTGTTCCACCTCCTATTTTGGCGAGTAGTGACTGGGATCTTCAAAGCTTGCAAGCAGCCATCTAGATGCAACGATGGGTCTCTCCTCATCCAGAGCAAAGAAGAATGAAGAAAACCAAAGATTCATGGAAACAATTAGTCCCAGTGATTGTGATTATGAGATCTGCAGCCTATACGACTATGAGACCAGAAGAACTAGATGGTGCCTGGCTACCATTATCAACCACTCAGAGGGGGATCTATGTAGGAGATCCTGGATAGAGAGGGGCAACAATGTAGAACAAAACTCAAAATCATTTTGGGGGATGACCAGCTTTGCTGGTCTGATAGAGCCTGGTGGAATCACTGAGACTATGGCCCCTAGCTGCCCTTCAGGTCTGGAATTGAACCCACACCTCTGGCTTCCAGCTAAACAAAAGACAGGCATAGGAGTTGAACATTTACCTGAGGCAGATACACTCCTTGAAGAGAACAATCATGGGAGAAAGAAGGGCTGTTTATGCACTGGAAGACAGATCAGGGGGCAGGGGTACATGGAGGGATGGACACAGGGAAGAGGTGACTTTCGGGAGGAAGTGGGAGGGGAGCTGTTGCATTGTGGTGAATTGTGATCAATGTCATGAGACAAAGTGTATGGAACTGCTGTATGGAAAATGAATTTGCTCTATAAATTTTCACCCAAATCACAATTTAAAAAAAAAGTAGGAGGAATCACTCTACATGACTTCAAGACTTACAATAATTAAGACAACATGTTACTGGTGGAAAGACAGACAAACTAGACCAATAGTACAAAACAGAACAGAAATCCCAGAAAGAGACCCACACCAAATATGGCCACCTATGTTTTGTCAAAAGCACAAAAGCAGTTTAACTGAGTAGGGTAGTTAAATTTGTATGTCAACTTGGCTGGGCCTGGTTGAGTAGCTGGGCAGCTGGTGGTAGTTATTCCCCATGATGAGACTGGCAATCAACTCCATGGTAGGATCTACCACAAGCAGCTGAGTAGCTGCCTTTGGGATACAGTCTGCTTACTGTATATAAGGAGAAGCCTTGGGGATAGTCTCTAATTTATGGCATGCTTGAACCCTGCATGTAGCCGTGTCACTGTTAAGCAGCCTGCCATGCTCTGCCAACCTTGGAACTTACAATGGACTTAGAATTAATGGCCTGCCATGTAGTTTGGTAACATCAGGACTGTGCCATTTTATTTGTTGACCTTGGGCCTTAGCAGCCAGTAGCTGCCTGAGTAAAGAGGTGCCTCTAGCTTCAGGGCCAGGAGCAAGAAGCATTGCTGAAGTTCAAGATCGAGGGGCTTTCACACCACCCCTAGAGCCTGACACTTTGAACTTCTAGCCTCCTGAACTGTAGGAGAATATACTCCTGTTTGTTCAAGTCATCCCATTTGTGATATATTCCTGTCAGAGCAGCACTAGGTAACCAGAACACAAAGTAAAAATAATCTTTTTGACAAATGGTGCTGGGAAAACTGGACACTCATCACCAAAAAACAAAAAAAAAAACCTCAACCTGAAACTCATAAACAAGAATTAGGTCAGAAGAAAATCTTCAAGATCTAGAGTAGACTGGGTAGAGAGTTCTTAGACATGACACCAAAAGCACAGTTTTTAAAACTTTTTTAAAAAGGTAAATAAATTGAACATCAAGCTTTGTAAAAGAACCTCCTAAGAGGATGAAAATATACAAGCTAAAACTTGAAGAAAATGTTTGCAAACCATGTTTTATGAAGGAAGGAATCCTATCTAGTTTATATAAAGAACTCTTAAAACTCAACACAGTAAAAATCAAACTATCTAATTAGAAAATTCTAAGAGCTATGAGAGACATTTCCTCAAAGAGGATATACAAATGGCGAATAAAAACCAAAAAACCACTCACTGCTATCGAGTCAGATCTGACTCATGGCGACCCCTCCCCTTCGGTGTCTGAGGCAGTATCACTACAGAAGTAGATTGCCCAGTCTTCCTTCCAAAAACAGCAAATAAGCACATGAAAATATTTTCAATGTCGTTAGCCCTGAGGAAAATACCAACTAAAACCACATTATTGTTATGTGCCATCGAGTTGGACCCGACTCTTAGCGACCCCTCCTTGTGTTTCCAAGGACATATCACTACGGAGGTAGATTGCCCCATCTTCCTTCCAAGGAGTGGCTGGTGGGTTTGAACCGCCAACCTTCTGGTTAGCAGTCAAGTGCCTTAGGCACTATGCTACCAGAGCTCCTACACTATTATTACTACACACATATTAAAACAGCTGAAAAAAGAAACTGACAATATCAAATACTGGCAAGGATGTAGAGAAACTGGATCTTATTGTTCATGCGAAAGTAAAATAATGTAGCCACTCTGGAAAATAGGAGTTTCTTTAAAGAAAATAAGTAGTACACATACATGATTATTCCCAGTTTCCTTATTATCAGGAAGTCCTATTTCCAACTGATAAAAGGGACAATTTTACCCCCTGTAGTGCCATGTCCATGTAGCAGGCAAAGGAGTCACTTGGAATCCCCTAGGTAATACCAAAAAAACAAAACCAAACTCACTGCTGACGAGTCAGATCTGACTCACAGCGACCCCTCCTTAGGTTTCTGAGGCGGTATCACTACGTAAGTAAATTGTCCAATCTTCTTTCCAAGGAGTAGCTGGTGGGTTTGAACCACCAGCCTTCTGGTTAGCAGTCAAATGCCTTAGGCACTATACCACCACAGTTCCTCCATGAGTTAACAATGAAAAGATCAATGCTTAAAAGGGTACTATAATAACAACTGAGTATGGACATATATACCCATTAATGTTGTTTCCAACTCATAGTGACCCCACCAAGACAGAGTAAATCTGCCCCATATTGTTTTCAAGGCTGTCATTTTTATGAAAGCAGACTGTCACATCTTTCTCCTGTAGAACAGCTGGTGGGTTCCAACTGCTGACCTTTTTGGCTAGAAGTCAAGCACTTAACCACATACCACTAGGTTCCTTAACAGAATAGTGATTTTCATCCCTTATCACATGCCTCCACTACGTACCCTTGTCAATAAAATACTTTCCAAACTACAGAGGTGTGGGAGGGATCTGCAAACTAAGATTCCTGTGTCATGCAATCAGTGTGGACCCCAGTTCCATTATAGCTTCCCATACCCATTCTGAAAATCTGGATTTGAGGGCTGACTCATCAGTCACCCTGGGAAAATCACAAAGCTGAGCTCTTACTACTGCTACTGGCAAGATCACCTGTTTTTCCTATTATACAAGACATTTATGTCATAATATACATAAATCACTCTTTGGAAGTCAAGTGATTAAGTTTATTTTCTTACTCTTTTCAATTGATTTTATACCTAACTCAAGAGCTTGCTCTTCCCAGAGGCTTCAATCTGTCAGTTTTATTACATTTAGATGTCAAACCAAATATATTTTATATACATTTATTCAATCCATTAAGAGTAAAAGCACTTTAAAAGTTACATCGTTACAGGAAATGTGGAAGTCCCTATAATACTGTTAAAATGGAGATACATGTGATATGAAAGCACCCAGCATCACTAAGTACATAGTAGGCACTCAGGTACGTTGAGTTGTACATTAATAGGTGCTGTTCCAGCAGAATTCGTAACTCCTGGGCTTCAAATCAGTGGAAGCCAGTTAATGTGTGATAATAGAAGGACAACCTTCTACTTAATCACTAACTATGCTCCAACCCAGGTGCCCTGTGTCTCTTGATCAAGCAATTTAAAACCCTGATTCTCCAGGGTAGAATAATTTAATTGAAGCTAATCCTCACATCACATCCAATTTGTACCAGCACATCCCCTGTAGGAGCTCTGGTAGCATAATGCCTAAGGCACTTGACTGCTAACTAGAAGGCTAGCGGTTCAAACCTGCCAGCCACTCCTTAGAAGGAAGGTTGGGCAATCTACTTCCGTAGTGATATTGCCTTGGCAACCCAAGGAGGGGCTGCTATGAGTTGGGGCCAACTCGACGGCATACAACAACATCCCCTGTACCAGTGTGTTTTAGGGTTGTGCTGATATCCACCATCAAAGTTAAAACTTTTTTTCAAACTCTGTGCCATTTATTCTTCCAAATTTTTCTCTAGAAACAGAATTTCCCTGAAACAGTATTTAGAGGTAAGGTTGTTAGAATTACTCAATATTTTTATAATTGCAATTGGAAAAAAAAAAAAAAATCTAATTAGAAGACTGACACAACATGGATGTAGCTATACAAAGGAATGTTATGCAGCCAGGAAAAATGAAGACGACTTTACACCTAGTGATAATAGAACAATAGTAGTAAAGACATTTGGCAGAAAAAATCTCAATGCCAGAAAGTATATGGCATATTTTTAAACATTTAAGTATATTTAAATAAAATTATATAAAATAAGCAGGAAAAGAGAGGGGAAAACCAGCAGAGAGAAGACTGGCTGGGAAGCACAGTAAAGTTACCCACAGAATTTTAAAAGTTATGGCTAATAATTGTATTTAAGTTTTTAACATTAGCAACCCCTTCCACCATCCCAATCAGTTCACCAAACACACACATACATAAATGCACTCTAGTGCATAAACACTCAAGTGTACACAACAACTAAAATGAATATACTGTTAAAAGAAAAAGAAAAAATTGGTTACTTTAAGGAATTCCAGGCTGGGGTGTAAGATTTGTACCACTGAATAATTTTTTATATCTTTTCAATACTTTTCCCTTGTGTCTCTTACCAATTCTGAGTGCCCCGGAGGGCAACAGTCCCCAATACTCTTAAACAATCCATTTTCACGTTTGCCTTTCCTCAAATAGGCCAAGCATGTTTCCTTCTCTGTTGTGGTTACGTGCCATCAAGTTGGCCCCGACTCATAGCGAACTCTCCTTGGGTTTCTGACGCAGTATTATTATGGAAGCAGACTGCTCAACCTTCCTTCCAAGGAGTGGCTGTTGTGTTTGATCCACCAGCCTTCTGGTTAGCAGTCAAGTGTGCTACCAGAGCTCCTGTTCCCTTCTCTAGGCCTCTGCAACTGCTCCCTCTGCCTGCAATATCCTCCAGATTTTCAAACGGTTAACTGCTCCCTCACTTCAAAACTCCATTTATGTATCATCATATAAAGGAAGAGACCTTCTTCCCTGTCTAAAATAGAACATACCCCTTACCCCTGCAATTATACCAGTCTCTATCCCCTTAACATATTTTTTTACAGCAATAATTATCACCATCTAACATTAAAAACTGTATTTATGTATTTGTACATTCTCTATATTCACCCACTAAAATACAAGCTCATTGAAATAAAGGTCTTTTGAAGGTCGTTTTTTCCTAGTCACTAGAATAGGACCTGGCACAAACCTAGGCTCAGTGCATACTTGATTTAAGGAATTAATACATTTGAAGGCGCATATCTGAGAAGTAACTATACAGCATGGATATATACTGCAGTGTTTCTCAACTTGAAGACATCATCAAATCTCTGGAAGAAAGTAACAGCATAGCTGGAAAGAGCTCCCCTACCTCTTTCCCAAAAGACACACATATATATACATATACCATGGCAGTAGCTGTTGAAAACCCTGGGCTGAAACTTCATCACCTCAATGAGGATTACTCAAGAAACACAGACTACCCAAACAAAGTGTGTCTACTACCCAGCTCAGATTATAAATTCGTTAAAGCCCAGCTGTATATTCCAAAAGGGATTCCATTTTCTATTATTTCAAACACACATGCCTTAATTTATTAAGTGGCACTAATCCACCTTTACAATCGGATTTTAACTTATGCTTCTTTTAGTTAAGAGAATGAAGTAGAGGTGGGGAAAAAGAAACACAATAAAAATACATGCTAAGACAGGAACTCCAGTTATACTGCTTTTCCATGGAAGGTAAAAATTTTATTTTTGAGGAACATCATTCATGCTGCACATTTTCAAAATGAGTGACACAAGAAAGCAAAAATGTTATCCCTCCCCTCATCCTAGAAATAAATAAGGGCATAAAATTTCTTTTTAAATCACAACACATGAAGTTTAGCACCAGCATCCAAAATGAACAAATAAGGAAAAAAAAAGCATTTACTATATATTTCAGATTTCTTTGGTTGGGGTTCTCCCCATGTGATATTAATATTTCTTCTTTCAATTCATATTACCAAAACAGTACAAACCAGGAAAAAAATATATAAACCTAGTGGTTGCTGAAACTGGGGAGGTTGCTCTCATCTTCTGTGCAGGCATTCCTGGGATCTGTTTGCTGGAAATTGTGCTGAGATTTTCCTTTTGCTTGTTTCTTAAAGAATAATATAAACATTCTATGTCCAAATCTTGGTTAGTCGTCACTTTATTGCTTGAATGTTTCTTTGGTGTTGCTAAAGTCATGATCTTTTGTTTGTTTGCTTTTTGTTTTGTTTTGTTTTATTTTTGCTTTGTTTTATTTTTTGGATGGTCATTATTTCTTTAGGTCACCTGGAAAAGAGAGAATTCAAAGATATAGAGTGATAAAATGACAGAGAATAAAAAGGCAAAAATCACCTGTTTTTCATGTAATTTAAAAACAAAAACCTATTTCAAAAGGAACTAGTTTATTATAACCTCACTGCCATCGAGTGGGATCCGACTCATAGCCGACCCTTCCTTGGGTTTCCGTGGCGGTATCACTACGGAAGTAGATTGCCCAATCTTCCTTCTAAGGAGTGGCTGGTGGGTATTTGAACCGCCATCCTTCTGGTTAGCAGTCAAATGCCTTAGGCACTACGCCACCAGAGCTCCCTAAACAAAATTTACATATTCTATGGATTTATTAAATATATTAATTTAATATAAACTCTTACTAAACCAAAAACTCTTACTAAACCAAAATTGTTGAGTTAATTCCAACTCATAGCAAACCTATAAGACAGGACAGAGTAGAATTGCTCCCCAAAGGGTTTCCAAGGCTGTGCATCTTTTACCGAAGCCTCATCTTTCTCCTCTGCAACAGCTGGTGGGTTCAAAGCACTGACCTTTTGGCTAGCGGCTAAGCATTTAACCATTGTGCTACCAGGGCCTCTAATACATATAAACTCTTACTTTGTAATGTTTTTATAAGTCAGAAGAGTCAATACATAAAAACAATAAAAACTTTGCAAAATTATCTATAGTCCTGTCACCATGAAGCCTTTACAAATAAGCAATACTAGAGCATTAATAACTATATTAGTGTCTGCAGCACAATATTTACTAATGTGGATAAATAATTATGGAACCATTTTTCATAATGTCAGATTGTAGACAGAATTCTTTCTTTCCTATATTTCCTATATTTTGGATCTCCTTAGCAGCAATACAGAGAAATAATGTTACTGCGTAAAAAGTTACAGATGTTTTTAAAACATAGATACTTACCTCTTAACTCAGTTAATGCAAGCCAGTTGAAATAAGAATTTATTTGTATGATAAAGCATTCATGTTACCCAGAGATAAAAGAGAATAATCCTAGCATAGAAAAAATTTGACCTGATGTATAACCAAACAAAATTGTCAACCCAGTGTAATCTAGTTAAAAGGGTACTAGATGAAACACCAGAATAAAAGCACCCATGGCTTATAAACACTTTTAAGATTGGCTCCATAATTGGATCAGCCTTTCTAGCTATATATCTACCTATATTAGTAAAATTTCAAAGGTCTGTAACAAAAAAACAGAACAAAATAGATGACAACAATGATTAAGATAACAAGCTAACCCTTCTAAGAACAAAGCATTTTACAGATTATTTCATTTAATCCTTGTGACAACCCTAGTAGTTAAGTAGAGTTAGTATTGCCATTTTACCAGTCGCAGAGATTACTGGCAGAGGATAAATCAACTGCTCAAGATCACCCAGCAAATGGATAGTAGACCTTGCACCGAAAACCAGACAATCTGGTTATAAACTCCTTGGTTCTTGCACATATATTGTACTGCTTCAAAATAAATAACGCTAGTTATCCAAAAAAAAGTGGGGGAAGAAGAAAAAACAGTCTAGTTTATGCTATACCAAAACTAAACTCACAGCCATCCAGTTGATTCTCTCAGGAGCCCCCATTGGATTTCTTGGGTTGTAAATCTTTACGGAAGCAGACTGCCCGCTCTTTGTGCCACAGAGTGGCTGGTGGGTTCTAACCACCAACTTTTTGGCTCAGTAGCCAAATGCCTTAACCACTGTACCACAAAAGCTCCTTAATTTATGCTATAAAACCAAACTCACTGCCATCAAGTTGATTCTGACTCATAGTGATCCCCACTGGGTTTCTAAGGCAGTAAATCTTTACAGAAGTAGATTGCCTCATCTTCCTTCCACAGAGCAGCTGGTGGATTTGAACCACCAACCTTCTGGTTAGTAGTCAAATGTCTTAGGCTCTACGCCACCAGAGCTCCTCAGTTTATGCTATGTTGTTATGTGCTTTTGAGTCAGACGCGACTCATAGCAACTCCTCCTTGGGTTTCCGAGGTGCTATCACTGCAGAAGTAGACTGCCCAACCTTCCTTCTGAGGAGTGGCTGGTGGGTCTGAACTGCCAGCCTTCTGGTTAGCCGTCAAGTGCCTTAGGCACTATGCTACCAGAGCTCTTTAAAACTATCAGGAGTCCTGGTGGCACAGCAGTAAAGCACTCTGCTAACTAAAAGTTCAGCAGTTTAAACCCACGAGCCACTCCATAGGAGCTCTGGTAGCAAAGTGCCTAAGGCACTTGACCACTAACCAGAAGAAGGCTGACGGTTCAAACCCACTAGCCACTCCTTGGAAGGAAGGTTGGGCAATCTACTTCTGCAGTGATACCACCTCGGAAACCCAAGGAGGAGTCACTATGAGTCAGGTCCAATTCAATGGCACATAACAACAGCAGCAGCTGCTCCACGGAAGATGATGATGCAGTCTGCTTTTGTAAAGATTTACAGCCTTGGAAACCGTATGAGGCAGTTCTGCTTTGTCCTACAGAGTCGCTAGGAGTTGGAAACGACTCAATGACAATGGTTTTTAAAATTATCAATTGGCCACCAGGTGTCATAAACGTTTTCCTAAGTGGTAGTAGTTAAAAACTTCCTGTCTAGAAGAGAATTTGACTATCAACATTGAATATATATGCCCCCAAAGCCTAGAAAATAAGGTTGAGTCCAAAGATATGTAACCACCAATATGGCTTTTCTTCATAGAATCCCAAAGCAGATAAGGGGCTTGCACAGATGAACTGAAGAGCTACTTTGGACTGATCTTCTATTTTATTACAGTACTCATGTTGAAAAATCAATGGTATTTAAAATGAAATAGCAAATGCACACTGTGGAGCCGGAGCTCTTACCTGCAGATGTTGAAGGTGCCTGGGGAGCCAGGTGTTACTACTCAGCACTGCTCTGCTCGGTGGCCGGAGCAGGGTTCTCAGTTGGTGCTTCACCTGCCTTGGTCTAAAAAGACAAAACAAAACCACAAACCAAAAATGCAATTTTTTTTTTTTTTTATCTAAGTGTCAAATTATCAGATTATAAAACGATTCTTCAAACTGCTAGTTTGACGTGATGGAGATGACTTGGCCATATCCGCTCTGACTGACTGAATTTACTTACCTCTTTGCCATCTTGTGAAGGAGCATTAGGGTTAGGAGGACGGGGGCGGCGCCGGTAGTTGTACGGACGCCGGTATCCACGGCGAGCAGATGGCTGGTTTGGACCATTGGCTGCTTGTTGATTCTCTTTATCTTCGACCTCTCCAACAGCTGGGGCAGGTCGTGGGCGAGGAGGTCCCCTACAGCAGAGAACACAAAACAAAAGAGAACCAGTGCAATAGGACAGGGGCCTCAGGAAGAGAATATTTTCTTTCTTTTTAAAGACAGTAAGTCCACTGATCAGCCCTAATCGCTAAATTATTCACAGGCCAATAGAGCTAATATATACATTGTAAAGAACCTTATTTCATATAATTTCCCCCCTTTGTTTGAATACGTATTTGCAGTACACAAATACGTGCTGAGCACATACTATGCTGCCACCAGGCACTCTGATAGCCACTAAGGATGGGGGGAGAAACTAAAACGTTGTAGTCTTATATCTGTTCTCTATGACAGACTTCAGTGGGGATTACAGGAATTAAATAGGGAAGGAAAACACCATTTTCAACTATGTACCAGGGCCTTTTGGTAGGTATGTTCTTGTATTAAATATTTAATCTAATCAATGGCAATCCTGTGAGTTAGGTTTATATTGAGAAAACCAAGAGGTTTAAAGAAGGTATGTATTTGGCTGACTCATAGGGAACTGTTGCTTTTATAAGTTATAAGTCAGACGTTGCTTTTATAAGTTGCTTTTATAAGTCAGACATTACTTTCCCAAGGACACACAGCCAGGCATTGATAGAGCTGGGAGTCACAGATAGCACTGACTCCTTTCTGTTTCAATAAAACACTTTTATGAAATGCTTATTTTGAAAGTCCTTAGTAATTAGTAACTAGAGAGATCATGTTGAAAATGGCAATAAATTTTATGAGGAAAAGGAGGTAGTAGACTGTTACAAAGCCTTTATCAAAACATTATATTTATTTTCCTTTCAATAAACCTACATTGATAAATATCAGGGTAGTATAAACATCATTCATGAAAAAGGTGACACTTGAAGACAGGGTAAAAGGAAAAACAGCCTTAAAATATAAAATGTGCAAAAAGGACCTTAAGCAATGTAACTCAATTCTCAGTTTTTGTAAGGGATAAAACACAAATAAAATAACTTCTTCCTTCACTAACATTAACATCACTGGTAGTAATGATGTCCAATATTTATTGGGGGTTTTCTATATGAAGCACCATACTAATTATTTCTGACACATAAGTGCATTTAATCCTAACAACAGTTATATACAATGTCTTAATATCCATTTTATAGACCTGATGACTAAGACTTAGAGTCCAGGAACTTGCCCATGCACATGTAGCTACTAAATTGCAGAGCAGGAATTTAAATGAAGGCAACTTGGTTCACAGCCTGATTTAACCCCTCTGTTAGACTGCCTCTGTTAGCAGAATATTCTATGCCCAAATTCTCTGGCATTCAATTCTTCCTCCATTTGTACCAGCACCTTTGAATTCCCAAACAATTAACTTTCTATTTTATTCAATTTAAAAAGTATTACGTATTAGTTAATATCATGTGAAAGTTACACACTACAATTAGCACTCTGGCACAGAGATGACTAAAAATTCTGAAAACATATACTCAAGAATCCGAGAAAACTCCAGCGTGTAACAAAAGCAGCCACATCTTCTAAGTGTATAATAAATTCACAAAACAGACACAAAATACCCTGATTTATCTTACTGTCACTCACAAGTCCCTCAACCAGTCTTAGTTGGTGGAAAATGCTACATACCTACGGTACCTTGGGCGGTAAGTTGGATTTCGATGAACTGGCCCTTGAAGTTGTGCTCCCTCTGGGACTCCATCCTTCATCTCTCCAATCTCACCAGCCTAGAAGAGGGAAAGAAGAAAGCTAAAAATGAGTGTGTCATGCTAGAGGGTAGAGATACAGAGCACACAGACGCATTCTGCATTTAAAAGAAAAAGAAAAAACCTGAAAGTAAAAGGTTTCATTACAAAGGTGGATACTCTCAGGTATAACTACTGTAAACTATTTATTATCGCCTTTGTGGAAGACAGGAAAGGAAGAAAAACTCAGTCACAGTGCAACAATCTTTTGCCTTATCCCAGAGTACCAAATTTTATGTCATAATATTAACATTTTGAAATTTAAACTGTTCCATTCATCTCTTGAAAGAAAGTCTATTTTATAACAGGAAATGCAATGTTATACATTTGAGCAATAAGATCTTTTCAATTTTTTTAAACTTCAACCTTCCAATTCTACAAATCATTATCCTCTGACTACTATTAATAATATCTACATTCAAAGGGTCTTCTGCTCTTGGCTCTGAAGCTTTGCATCTCAATGCTAACCACACCTTCACCTCTGATTTCTTCCTTTCACAATTTACTCCTTTTGTCACCTTCCATTAATTATTCAAGAATAACATTTTTAAAAATACATTATATCTCTCCTTGATAACAAATCCATTTTAGACTGGGAAAACTAAACTAATTTAACGTAGAACTTCCCAAAATTAGAACAGCTAACAAACAAAATACCCATCAACAATCTCTGAAATTCTTTACAATACTACCATAACTCAAACTTCTTTTCCTTTTTTCAAAATCGGCATCACTTCCTCCTCCTCACAGCTGAATATTGTCTTTCCTATTTCACTAAGGAAATACAAGCATGCCTCTTAATATTGCACTTCACAGCTACTGTGTTTTTAATAAATTAAGTTTGTGACAACCTTGCATCAAAGTCTTTCAGCAGCACTTTTCCAATACCATATGCTCACTTCGTGTCTCTGGGTCACATTTTTTGTAATTCTCACAATACTTCAAACTTTTTCACAATGCTGTTATATATTTAATAGACCACAGTAAAGAGTAAACATTAACTTTTGCATGCACTGGGAAAGAAAAAAATTCATGAATCGCTTTATTACGATATTCACTTTATTGTGGTGGTCTGGGAGTGAACCCGCCTGCAATCCCTTGAGGTATGCCTGTAGAAGATACCAGAAAAGAATCATCTACATTTTCCCCTTGTCAACTCTGCCAGCCTTTCTGCATTTGTATAAATTTTCTTGTTGCTTCCATTACACTGGATGAGTGGTACATGCTCCTCTTCAAAGCCAACTGCTCCATCTGTGTTCTCCTTGACCACCAGGGCACTGTAGCTATCCCCTCTTCTCACCTTCACTATAAAAATTTTCCCTCTCTACACCATTATTTCTATGGAAACATGTAAGCATGTTGAAATACCACTTTTTTTTTTCTTAATTTTTTAACAGAAAAGTTAAAAGCATTGACTCTAATCCTGAAACCTCATTCAAGTTTCACTAGCTGTCTTAATGCCCTTTTCAACAAAAGGTTCCCACTGGGAATCAGGCATTGAATTTAGTTGTTGTGTCTCTTTGTCTGGAAGAGTGCTTCAATCTTTACTTGGTTTTCACGGCCTTGACGCTACTAGAGATTACAGGCCAGCTATTTTGTAAAATATCCTTCACTTTGGGTTTGTTTGAGATTTCTTCAGGATTAGGTTCAGATTATATATCTTTGGTGGAGAAATCTCAGAAGTGGCACTGCCTTCCTCTCACTGCATCCTGCCAGGTAGCATATGGTTTCAGTTTTTACTATTAGTGACAATGTTCCCTTGGAAAAGTGGCCATGGTAGTATCTGCCAGGCTCCTCAAGTTTACTTTTTTCCCCTCCTCTTTGTAATTAATTAGTGCTTTGTGAGGAAGCAATTTTAAAATATGTAAATATCTCATTCTACATCAAATTTTTAGCATATTCATTTATATCTGTATGGACTCATGTTTTTCTGTTTTATTCAATGGGTTATAATCTGTTACTATCATTACTAGCTAATGGAAACCTTGCAAGCTGGCTCATGTCCTTTTGACTTGTCTCCAACATTCTTTGAGTACTCCTTTGCTTTCTGGCACAACAAGATGTTCCAGGATCATATTGTACTTTCCCTGTCCCAGCTCTGGAATCAGTCATTTCTCCAAAGGAGCTTCCTTATATCACAGAATGAGATACAGAAATCAAACCCACTGCCATCGAGTCACTTCTGACTCACAGAGACCCTTTAGGACAGAGTAGAATTGCTCCATAGGGTTTCCAAGGCTGTAAATCTTTACGGAAGCAGACTGCCTCATCTTCCTCCCATGGAGTGGCTGGTGGGTTCAAACCACCGGCCTTAGCAGTTGAATGATTTAACAACTATACCACTGGAGCTCCTTATAGAAACCAAAGGAGGTGCACAAATGGTTTAAGTGCAGGACCACTAGCTGAAAGGTTCATAGTTTGAGTCCACTCAGAGCCATCTCAGAAGACAGGCCTGGCCATCTGCTTTGAAAGGTCACAGACTTGAAAACTTTATGGAACAGTACTTCCTCTGCACACTTGGGGCACCATGAGTCAGAATGTACTTAATGGCAACTAATAACAACAACAGGAACAAGTGTGCTCAATGATATTATGGTGCTATTGCTTTCAAACCTTTTCAGTAGACACAAGTTAGGAATATCCACATATGTACACACATGCACAAACTATAAATTACATATGTATGTCAATGTGTATATCTCCAAAAGATTCTTAGTGAAGTTTTAATAGTTATGTTTCTACCCACCAGCCATTCCTTGGAAGACTGGGCAATCTACTTCCATAGAGATACCACCTTGGAACCCAAGGAGGGGTCGCTATGAGCTGGATCTGACTGGATGGCAGTGAGTTTTACAATACATAAGGAAGATGGGGCAATCTACTTCTGTAGTGATATTGCCTCAGAAACCCAAGGGGGGTCGCTATGAGTCGGGTCCCACTCAATGGCACATAACAACATATATATATATATATATATATATATATATACACACACACATGCATACATATACACAAACTCACACTAATAATATATATACATATATGCATGTGTGCGTACACATATATGTCTGTATGTATACATATATTTAAAGATACAGCTATAGAAGTAGATACACATAACTAAGTTCTCATTAATAGTTTCAATTCTAATCCAACAACACAGGCTCTTAGAATTCCTTCTAGTTTTGTATTTTCCCTCTCCAATAATAAGAAACCCAGCTTTCATTATCTTTAAGATAACTACCTGTTTATCATGGATAGCCAGAAGAACAAACAAATCTATCTTGGAGCAAGAGCAGCCAGAATGATCCTTTGAAGCAAGAACAGTCTTCATTTCTAGTACTTTGTTCATGTTATTAGAAGAGACCAGTCCCTGCAAAAGGATGTTGTGCTTGGTAGAGTCAGCAAAAAAGGGGAAGACCTTCAGTGAGATGGACTGACACAGTGGCTGCAACGATGAGCTCAAGCATATCAACAATTGTGAGGATGGCTCAGGACCGGGCAGTGTTTCGTTCTGTCATACACAGGGTTATATGAGTCAGAACAGACTTGATGGCAAATAACAACAACTATGCAACCAATCTCCCATCTCTCCTATCACCCCTTGCCCTGTACAGATACCTACATTGATCTGTCCTACCTAATGGCTTTAGGAGTAAGTTGCTGGTGAGGGAAGAGGAAAGTGAGACCAGGGAGAACTCACCTGTTGGAAAAACCTAACCAAATCAAACAAAAACCTTATCTTAACCCATATCCTCCTTCACCGACCACCCCATTTTCTGAGTTTTTTTTTTTTTTTTTTTTTTACAACATACATACCGAAGAAAAGCCACCACTACCAGCATCACCTCCAGAAGTCTCTCAAAGGGGCATATGCTGTCTCTGCTCTTGTTTTCTTTTGAATTCTTTCTAATGATACTTTGTCCATGAAATACCCACCAACCTACAAGTTATCAAATCCAATACTCTATTCTCAGCTTAGCTTCCTCCACGTATCAACAGTATTTCCTTCTTGAAATATTCTCCCTGACTGCTCCTTCTAACTTTCCCTTACTAGATCCTTTTTTCTACCCACATTCATTTTATTTTCAATCTCATGCTACACTATACTTTCACCTATCATGTTTCTATGACTCCAGAATTATATCCACAGTTGCATTTGTCTCCGTCAGACCCCTCTGGCTTTTATACTTGCCCTTCCTTCCCTTGCTATTCATCCCTTTTCCAGATACCTGAGTGACTCCCTCCCAGGCTTCATTTCAATCTCAAATATCACTTATGGAGCCCTGAGGACTTTGCCACTCACCCTATCTACACTTTGTCCAGCAACTTTTTTACTCTCTTCTATTTGATTTTTCTGCCTATTTAATAGTGCAAAAAGACCTCTATATAATTCCACCTCACCCTTTAAACCCAATTCTTCTTCAGTCTAGTAACATTACAGCTATGGTTTACTTCTCTCTCACACCCACATTCACTCCATCAGTACACAATGCTGTCAGCTCTACATTTAAACATCTCCCAAATCTGACCAATTCACACATTTTCCATTGCTAGCACTCTAATCCAAGCCACAACCATCTCTCCACCAAAAAATGACAGTGGCTGGTCTCCTGACTTCTAGTGGTATCCTGTGATCTAATCTCTATAGAACAGTTAAAATGGGCTTTTAAATGTTTTTATGCAGTAAAGATCTTTTCACTGGTTTCTCATCACATTTAGAATAGGCCAAATGTCCTGACCACAGTCTACCAGGCATGCCTGAACTGCTGTAAGCTATCACCTTAGTCTCCCCTTCTGCCCTTTTCTCACTTAGCTCACGCTATACCAACCACATGAGCCTCCCTTTAGTTCCTTGAACAAGTTCTCCTATTCCTTCCTCAGAGACTTTGATTCACAAGGAAAAAAATACTGACATTAAATTTGCACATATGAAGGATGGGAATCTACTATCCAGTGACAGAATATGAAGAACATGGATTTGGAGCCAAAGTTTAAATGAAGCTCCATCATATCACTTCATGCTCATTTAATCCTGAGCTATTTATTTTTAAATACTCCAATCTGTTCATCTGTAAAACCAACAACAGTATAAACATGGAAACTACTGCCAACTTCGTAAAGGCTGTTAGGAAGATTGAATAACTGATTTTAAATTCCTACCACTTGGTAGTTGCCACACAATGCAATGCTGCTCTCTTCCCTCCATCATATAATTCTCTTCTCAAAAGTTCCAAGTCATTGACAGTAGCTCATTAACCAATTCTACTTAGTTTTCAAATATGCAGAACTACTAACTACCTCTTTAAAGATGGGAATCATTCAGTCACTGATATATCATGCTGTCTTATGTTCTTAGTACATTACGTAAGTACCATTGGCCTGTATACTACCATTTGCCCGATGTGTCAATAAATTCCATAGTGTTGTATATAATAAAAAATAGTGCCAATGATTTTTCTATTTGACATCCTTCATTTTTCTCACCCTGAAGATCCACCTATACTTTTAAGCCATTATACCAATAACCTTAAAGTAGCCTTGTTTTATGGAACAAAATTTTACGAACTTTCATTTCATGCTATTGATTTGCTTTAACAGACTTAAGTCACTGAACACCCAAAAGGAGTATGCAACAAAAAAAGAATCTAAGAATCCACTGTTGAAGTTGATAGCTTTTCTCTTAGACATCAAATGGGTAAGAAATTCCACTTGCATTAAAAACAAAAACAAAAACAAAAAAACCTAAATGTGTTTCATTTACGAGAATAAACATACGTTTTCAAAATTAGTTTCAACCAGTTTCTGCAAATTACTTTGCCCTGATGCTCTGAACCTTCTATTCCTCAAGTGGAATATATCTTTATTTCAAAAGATGTGGAAAAGAGCACACCATTGCGCTCTCAGCAAATATGATACACACGCATATGCTCCACACTGAGAACGATTACTTCAGGAAGGCACTAAGAACTCACTACAATAAATGTACATTACAGCCTCATGGACTCTTCCTGTCCTCATTCCTTACAAGCAGAGTGCTGACCTAAAGAAACCTACTATGTCTCATGTACCCAATCCCTCCATATACGAAGGTCTACTTGTTATTTTTAGCACATTTGTCAGGAGCAGCTGTTGAAGAGTGGAAGGGGAAAACAAGAACAACATAAAAAGAACATAGTCATGCATGATGGGATAGAAGGGTAGCAAAGTACAGAACTGAACATAATGTTCAGTCAAAACATTTAGTCTTTAAAAAAAAAAAAAAACCCAAGCACACTAAGGAGAAGGAAAAAAGTTGTAGCCAGTGATAACAAAAATGATAACCTATCTCTAGTTTTCCAAGTTTCCTGGGAACTGCAAAGTTGGCATAATGTTTATTAATCATAGATCAATTCATGTCAGCTGCAGCTACAATATTTTACAGTAAAAGAGGAGAATTGTATAACCAACAATCTCCATTTTTATTAAGTTTTTCTCAATGAAAAACCACCATTTCATCTAAACTAAGTACTTTATAAATATTATCTCTGTCAAAGGCATTAGGCTAAACTGTTTACATTTCATTCAATACTCATAACCCTGTGATACAGGCACTATTACCCACATTTAATGGATGGACAAATAACTCTCTCTTAAGCTTGGTTTTTCTCAAAACCTCAGAGAAATAAATAGCAGAGACAGGATTCAAATTCAGGCCGATCTGGTTTTAGAGTCCAAACTCTTTTTAACATCCCATCTGTCTCTTTAGCTTGTTACTTTTATTCTATTATAAAAGAGGACCTTCACCCTATCTACCAGTAGGTAAGGCTCATGTAGTAGTATCTTTAGAAAAATGTTAGTGGACTGATTCCTCAGAAAAAGTAGGCTAAAGGCCTTGCCTCAACTTTTGTAGCATCTGGAAGCCACAAGCAAAGTTCTAATCCCGGCAGCTGGTGGTGGAGGAGGAGGAGGAAGAAGAGGCAGAGGAAGGACCAGGGGTGAGGACTGCTGAAGAGAAGTCTCAGGTGCAATTTTACCTGCATTCTGTTGGGATGGGGAAAGACCCGAGAGCGACGGTCAAAGGTCTGTCCCACGTGGTAAGGCGGGAACCGCCGCTGCCGGTACTGAGGGCGATACTGGGGGCGGCGCAGCTGACTCCGGGCCCCAAAGAACTGCCCGTCAGTGGCAGGGGGGTCAAATCCTTCACTGCTGCCGCTCCCTTCCTCCTCCTCCTCCCCAGCGTACTAGCGAAGCAAAGAAACAGAGATTCAGAAGAAGTTTCAGCAAGGGAAGAACCAAAGAATACCATTCAGGATGAGTATCACCAAAAACCAGAAACATGTCCCAAAATGAATAATCCCTTTAATTACACAAAATGCATTTAACCCAGATTATCATGTGATTGATCAGCTGGGATAAACTACATTAAGACTGAAGTAGATCAGTGCAGATAAAATACCAAGAAGCAGAAAAGCAAGAGCAATCAACCTATTATGAATTTAATACTCCTTTAATTAGCACTGGTAAATATCAGTTGGCGAACCACCCAAAGAATATTTACAGGGTTTGTAATATTTAGTTCTGTCCAGCATGTCTCCCAACATTTGCCATTCACTGGGGCCAAGTCAGAATATTTTGTGGTTATCAATAGGTTTTAATTTCAGAAAATGTCACCATTCTACTCTTCACACACCCTATTAATATGAGGTATGATAGCCAATTATGTAAAGATATTTGTATAATGTTCACCAAAATATTAAGTGTGAGACAGTATAAACTGCTTTCCCCTTTAGGCTTTTCTATATCTAAGTTTTATAAAGCCAATATTTATAAAGCCTTATTATTATAAGGGCACCACCTCCAAGTACGCTCTTGAAACATACCCAATAAGCCATGAGGACTTAAAGACATCGTAACAGAAAATCTTCATTTAAGTATAATTTCAGAGATTGAACAATTTTATTTCTAAGTATCTTTTGCATGTATAACTTCATAATTTCCAGGTCTCTGAGTGAAGCAAAGACTTTAAAAGAAAATTTTTCATTCAAGGTTTTTCCCACTTTTACTTCTGAATTAAACTAGAATCAAAATAATCACAGCTAGAGCTCTGTCAATCTGATGAGCCTGAATGAATTAACATGATATAGTAAATGTTATACTATAGTAGCTCATTCCTACTCCCACTCCTATCCCCACCCCCCAAAGCTTAGATCGTAATCAAATAAACAAAAAAAAAACCCGTTGTCATCAAGTTGATTCCAACTCAACCGTACTGGGCAGGGCAGCACTGCCCCATAGTGTCTCCTAGGCTAAAATGTTTGCAGGACCAGATCATTAGGTCTTTCCTCCTATAGAACAGCTGGTGGGTTCGAACTGCCAACCTTTCAGTTAGCAGCCGAGTGCTTAACCACCGTGCCACCAGGGCTCCTTTCTATAATCTAATAGGATAAAGGAAAACACAAGGGTGAGTAAAAGACGAAAGCAGATAAATGAGATAGCCTGAGGTATCTAATAAATATCAATTTGGGCAGGATGTGAAGGTGACTAAAAAAGAAAAGCTATTAGGCAAGCAAAAAGACAAGACCATGAAAATAAAGGCATAAGTCATTGTCAATCTGCAGATATTTTATTCTGGAGAGATTTTTCAAGTTTTTGAAATCCTGTGATCACAAAGCATCACGTGTTTTATTCTCTGATGCCAATCTCAGGTACTAACTCTGTTGTTGTTGTTATGTGCCGTCGAGTAGGTCCCAACTCATGGTGACCCCTCCTTGGGTTTCTGAGGCAGTATCACTATGGAAGTAGATTGCCCAACCTTCCTTCCGAGGAGTGGCTGATGGGTTTGAACCGCCAGCCTTCTGGTTAGCAGGCAAGTGCCTTAGGCACTATACTACCAGAGCTCCCAGGTACTAACTCTAGAAACATCAAAAACTGATGCAAATCTTAAGAGGGTCCTCCTCATGACTACAAGTCATTTGGGGTCATCTTGGGTGCCTTGAAAAGACTCCTAATTTTAATCCCCTAAAGAAGTTCTAGCCAGACTTACTTATAAACCCTTTCATCTAAATTTAACACAATCTAAACTAAAATTCCAGAATTACTTATTATTTCTTTACTTTAAAAGAGTGGAAAATTTGGAGCTAACTAGCTACTTAATCAAGGTAAATCATGTACTACTTCACTGGCCAGCACTGATTATTGTCTATTCAAGAGCTATTTTCCATTATTTCTTACTAAACTGATTTTCCTAGAGCCCCAAAGGATGAATGGCTAAGTTTAAGCCAAGAAATTACATTCCCCTTTGCCAATGACTGCCATATGACTAAGTTCTGGCCAGATAAAAGAGCCAAATGAAGAGCAAGTCTTTTTGACTACCTTGGCATTGCTGATCCTCATTAAGCCATCTGGTTACGAGAGAATTAAACGTCCTGTCCTTGTGGTCAAATACAATCTAACTGATACAACTTTTGAATGGCAAGTTTTCAAAGCAGTTAGACCAGTGGCCATGGATAAATTCTGGCACTGAACATATTTCCCCTGAAATACAGACAGACAGACAGACACACACACACACACACACACATTAAACTGTAGATGTAAAAGATGTTCAATCACTGCTTAGCAGCAGAGACAACATACATTACGGGGAGGTCCACGGCGTCTGCCATAGTAGCCACGTCGGTAACGGCGACGATCAGCAGCATACCGGCTCCCTTCCACAGGAACTCCATCGGGGCCAGTCACATTGGCTGCTTCTGCACCCTGAGAAAGAGAATAAACAATGATGGCCTAGAAATTTAAAAGAAGACAAACTAAACCAAAAAAATAGCCTTAAATTGCCAGAGTGTAAGACTGGCAGAATGCACAAAGGATTCTTGTCGTGACCTCAAAAATGCACCCGAGTTCTAAAAAGGTGAGCAAAGTATTTAATGTTCTAATTTAAATGTACACAGTTTCTAGTTTGTTTACATAACCTAAACCTTGCTTTTTTAAGTGATTAGATAAATTCAAGAGCAGTCTGTAACTCTTTAAAGAGCACAGGCCAATAAATATAAAAGTATAAGAATTGTTAGACTACAAAGATTATGCCTCAACGGTAAAGAACTGAAATACTGCTATCTTCTTAGAAAATGGGGAAATCCATTTTACGCTAAGAGGTACCAAGAAAATCACTCTTGTGGCTTTGTCCAGTGATGACTAACTGAGAGTCAAACTTCTCCCATCTGGGCAGCAACAGGAAGAAAGGACACTTGCTTTAGTAACACACAGGGTTTTGACATTATGTAGTTACTTTGTAGTGCCTTCCTAAAAGTTGCTATGAGTCACAAGGGACTGCACACCAGAAAGTAAGTCTCAGAAACAGAGGTATAGTTCTAATTCTCATATGGACAAATAGTGTAAAAGAATGCTGCAAAAGATATAAAAAATTTGGGACACGCAAGATTCAAGACTATACTTCCCATTTTGAATCAATATGTAAAACCTTAAGTTCTAACACACCTAGAGATAAAATTAACCTGGCAAAACAAAATTGTAAGATTTACGTGGAATATCACAGATCACAACAGGCCAGCCATTTCCTGGGGGGTTATCTGAAACTCCAAGAGATTTGCAAGATCCCCTTGGAATCACATTGGTAAAGGCATCCATTCAACTTACTATAGCAAATGAAGTTAGTTAAATGGTTTTTCCTTTAAGAAAGAACAGTTTAAGAATCCCAGAATATATGGAATAAGGAGTGTGGTGTATGTGTCTGTGTGTGTGTGCACACGTGCATAGAATCAGCACATGCACAGTAGTTGACAGGAGTCCAAAATAATGTGAATTCATAAGGAGCTAAGACCATTTATTGTGCAACAAAGCCATGTGCCAGCCCACTTTGCTACAAAATGAATGAGAAAAAACCCAACCACGCTTCGCTCTCACCTTCTCTCCTTCAACCACATCAAACTCTACAGTTTCTCCATCTCCTACACTGCGCAGATATTTCCGTGGATTATTCTTTTTGATGGCAGTCTGTCACGGGAACAGAAAATTTTAAATGAAGTATATGTCAACAATGGTCACTTATTTTATTGCTCTCAAGAGTGAACCTGAGGAAACTTCAATCTATTTTTACTCTGTAATAATGTAAGCCTCCAAAGTAACAAAACAAAACACTATATTCCACATTACTTTCCTGACTCATGCTATTCTTTAAAAGCCACCGTGGTAGGTAGGATAAACAGTGTATAGTTATTACAGTTTCTTTATAACCTGATCACTTAGTCATGATATTGGATATATCAATTACATCAAACCTTTAAGCTTCTGAGAGTCAGAGTGCAGATCCATCAGCAGGAGACGGGGTAGGAGGGAGACAGGAAAACATCACACACACTCACAAACACACCTGTGAGGAACTGAGGTCTCTGTACACAAGAGAAACTGCTGACCAGAAAAGGAATTAAAAGTGTGGGGAGCCATGATGAAAAACAGACTGAAAGAATGAAAAGATGCTAAGGGTCTAAATACTTCTGGTACAACCTATATAATTACTTTGGGAATCAAGACATATTAGTGAAAATCTGCCCCATGCCTCAATTTTATGGATGATGAAACATGAGGTTGACAGTTACATGATTTATCTGAGGTTACAAAAGTGAGAGGTATTACTATGATGTTGTTTTTGTGTACCACGGAGTCAGTTCTGCCTCCTGGCGATCCTACAGGACAGAACAGAAATGCCCCGAGGGGTTGCCAAGGTTGTAATCTTTATGGAAGCAGATCATAGAGTCTTTTCTACCACAGAGCGGCTGGTGGGTTCAAACCACTGGACTTTCAGTTATCAGCCAAGTGCTTAACCACTGCACCACCAGGGATCCTTAGCTACTACTATGGTGGGAAGAAATTACTATTGCTGTACTATATATGATATTTATTCAGTATTTTCCCCACTACACTATTTATGTGTCAACTCATCCATACATGTTTCCTGATAATACACTTAAAGGTTAATGAAGATGCTAGTCTGCATTAAAAGTATCCACCTAAATATCTGCTTATGAACAGGCCTCTTCTTTTTTCCAGTTAATGCAAGGGAGAAAACAATTCCTGCAATTAATTTCCATTTCTTTGACCGGTATCTCTAAACAGTTAAAGGGGACTTTAGTTTCTATGGAATTAGGTCAACCTTATTTTATAAGACGATTAGACATGTGTAATCTAGCCCTTCCCCTTCTCTGAGTAGGAAGGAGGAGGAAAAAAAAAAAAAAAATGAGCCAATAGGGCAGAGACCTCACCCACAGAGAAAAAAGCCAGTTCAGGACAGGATATATGTGCACGCAGCATGAGCATTCAGCCATTCCAAAAACAGCCCCTCCCTGCCGACTCCTTCCCTGTTTCCTGTTCAACAGGGCAGGCCTCAACACATTGGAGTGACTCACCACACAACCTCATGGGGCTGGAATCAGGTCATATACTTACAGGCTAATAAAGCTGGCCACCAGAACAGAAACTCATGAGGTCCTTTACTCTAGTAGTCACCAAGTATAGAGTTGTCAAAAAAGGTATATTCAACTCCAGGTATTTTAACCAACACTTTTTTTCCCCCCAGTCTGTTGTAACATTTAAAAAGTCACTCTATCTGGGCAAAAAACTACTCAAATTAGGTACAAATGAAATATGTCCAGTCAAGTAGAAATATAAATAATAGAAACTACAGCTAGAGAGTTTATTCTTAGATAACACCATCCTAACACACACACACACAAACTTAAACAGAAGCTTAAACAAAAGCACAGAGAACCAGATGCTTGACAGGGTTGTGCAGGTCAATGCGCTTGGTGTGATATGCTAAGAGCTATACACATATTGCAGACAATTCATTAGCAACTAAATATATAAAAATAGTAGTAATACTAGGTAGTCCTTCTTTTAACCTATTTTGTAAACAAGTCCAAAACAAAACAAAACAATGCATTACCATTAAGTTGATTCCAATTCATAGCTATCCTATAGGACAGAACAGAACTGCCCCATAGAATTTCCAAGGCTGTAAATCTTTACGGAGACAGACTGATAGATCTTTCACCCAGAGTAGCTGGTGGGTTTGAACCAGCGACCATTCAACAGCTGAGTGCTTTAACCACTACATTCCCAAGGCTCCTTAAACAAGTCCAGGATTTATAATAATAGAATAAATAACATCTCAGACTAATTAAATAATGTAAAGAAAGAGTAAGATATCTATAGTAAAGAAGCCTACCATTGTTCTTATCTTACCCATTCACCTTTTCCTATATTTATTTCAAATGTAAGGAAATATGAGCCTTCTGATCTGGACATGTGCTAACAACCATGTCTCATTTTAACAGGAGTTTTCACATGATTATCTTTCTCAGCTCATCTATGCTGTCACTGCCATCAACTCGAAAACAACTCACAGCAACCCCAGCTTCCGAGGCGGTATCTCTACAGAAGTAGGTTACTCAGTCTTCCTTCCGAGGAGTGGCTGGTGGGTTTGAACAGCCAGCCTTCTGGTGAGCAGTCAAATGCCTTAGGCACTATGCCACCAGAGCTCCCTGTGCTATTTACTTCAAGTTATGCTGTTCCAATAGAGGAGTTTGAACCAATACCCAAGAGTAATGGGGGTTTAGTGGAAAAATTCTCATCTTCAATGTGGGAGACTTGAGTCTGATTTCCAGCCAATGCACTTCATGCGTAGCCCCCACCCATCTGTCAGTGGAAGCTTGCATTGTACTATGATGCTGAACAGGGTTCAGAGTTTCTAGACTAAGACAGACCAGAAACTCCTTCCGAAAAAATCAGCCAGTGAAAACCCTATGGATCCCACAGTTTGGTCCCCAACCAATCATAGGGATGATGTAGTACTGAGTTGCCATGAGTCAAAGCCTGACTCAACAGCAGCTAACAGAAACAACAATCACCAATACCCACCCAGGCAAAAGCCAGACAGTTTCCAGTCTAACGCAAAGGAGGAAACACAAACTCAGGAGAATAGGATGCTAAGGTAGAAACAGAAGGCTTCTGTTAAAGACTCAAAGGCTTTAAAAATAAGATTGAAGTGTGAGAATTACTTCATTTGAGTGTAAAAATAAAACTTTGTTTAAAAACAGTTAATATGTTGGGGCAGATGCCAAGCCTAAAATGAGGAATTGAGCCATCTTCCCAAAACAAAAGCACAAAGAGCACTGAGCAGAATAATAATTCATAGAACTTCATTTTGGTAAAGGGACACCAGCAGATTACAGACACCTCTTTTCACAGGACAGATGTAACATCGACAATTTCTCTTACCTGATGTACAAATACATCTTCTTTGGTGTCATTTCTGTTGAAAGACAAAAAGCTCACAAGTAAAGGTACTTGGTATGGGGAAAAAACTTAAAAGATGTTTAACACATTTAGACCCCATGACCTCAAAACACAACATACATTTTTTGTTTATCCTTTAAACTCACTTCAGACTCCTAATCAATCCTCGTTAAAAACTTTTAATCCTGCATGTTACCCACCTTACTCCTACACATTACCACAGTGCTTAGGTTCAGCATAGAGAAACATCTCTCCTATGGCTCTAAATCACGTGGTATGTAATCAGAGCCCTAGACTTTCTTCCCAGCAAAAGCAAAGCAAGACAGTTTAAAAGGACAGGGCACAGCTGTGAACTAGGCTCTCCTTACACTGAAACTTAAAACAGCCTCCCTTTGCCCCACCCCCACCCCCAGCACCAAAACAGACTAGGAATAAACTGGAGGAATGTTCTTAAGAAGTGAGGGAGGGGGGGACCAACAACAACAACAACAACAACAAAACGATATCATCTAAAAACCTCATAGTACTCCCAACAGTTTGCAGTTTCTCATTCCTATAGGGTTAGATGTTACCAAGGCTTAAAGAAAACATTAGTTTCTTCACAGGACTTGAACCAGACCTGGGTTACAGATCCAGCTCAATTACTCACTAGTTGTATGACCTTAGAAAAGTTGCTTAACCAGTCTAAGATCCCATTCCTTCATCTGTGAGATCATGGATATGGACTCAATTATCCTTAAGCCCTCCCCATTCCTGATTGTATTTTGTCTCCTCATTTTTTTCCCTTTAATGAGTAAATTTTATGACATTAACTATTACTATTCTAGAAAGGTATTTTAATTAAGAATGCTGAATGACCAGTGGCTTAAAAATGAGAATATTTATACAACAACAACAACAACAACAACGCACTGCCATCGAGTCAGATCGGACTCATTGCAACCCCTCCTTGGGTTTTTGAGGTGTTACTACTACAGAAGTAGATTGTATTCCTTAAGATTTATACAAGAGGTTTAATAAAGCACGGCAAGAGACCTATTAACTGCCAGTAATATGACCTATGTATTTAAAACACGTAAAGACACACGCACACATACCGATTTATAAATCCATATCCATTTCTGACGTTGAACCATTTGACAGTGCCAAGGACTTTGGTGGCTAAAATAGGATTAAGCAGATAAATTAGTATCTGACCTACAAAGAGATAAATCTTGTATCACTTAGGTCTTGATAGCATTATATAAAGTCCAAACACCTGAGGAAACCATAAAAGCTTAATTTCAAACAAAAAATAGCAGGAAAAGAAAGTGGAACAAGTCAAGGTATCACAAGGAAACATGTTTCAGAGAAGAGTAAAATCTTTCTTCCTTGTTAAACTTTTTAGTAAAGTCATAAAATAAAGAGTGGTCATAAATCTATATAATTCTGCAATAATTAAAATTGAGGAAAGTGCAAAATGTTGAAAAAAAAATGAGAAACACTGAAGAAAAAAAAAGTTAAGATTAATGTTCCAAGTTTTAATACAAAAAAATTTTGTAATAGGAAAAGATGGGCCACAAAGAAGGAGAATGTAGGTAGATGGACAAGGTAAGTACTACACATCATTTTCACACTGTGAAATACCAGGCCAAGGGGCTCCTACCACAGTAGCTTCTTGCTAATAACCAATCTACACAGACATAAAGTAACCTGTCCAGTTGCCAAATGGGGGCCTAGGAGAGGAGTCAAGGGTAATAATAGAACTGATGCTGTCTCAATCCAGTTCTGTATTTACCACCCTGAGACATGATGTAACAGGCCTTTTCAAACCACATGATGAATTTGGGCTTCTGTTTCATTGTTTACCCTACTCTCTGCAGTTGGTGGGAATCAAACTCAGCATTTTCTAGAAAATCCTCCTCTTTTACTTTGTTATTGTCCCTAACTTCTGTCATGAGCAGGACCAACTTTCTAAATCATCAGATTTTAACAAAATTCTTTAAGAGAAGAAATCCAAAAGAAATAGTACAGTCATATTATTTGTACTTTGGAGACTCATATTTATTTCAACCATCTCAAATATGGTCCCTTGAATCAACTGTGAATGCTGAATTCAATACCTCTAGAAAATACCTATGTCTAAATTCAGGAAATGCATAAAATAATTATGAAGACTCAATAAAAGAAGCCTGATGAGATAGTACCTTTAAAAAAAAAAAAAGAGGAGGAAAAGTAACAATTATCATTAAGCCTCTCTCTAAAATTTAGTTTATAATGTCTAAGCATAAATAATACAATTCTGTTTTGTAAATTCAGTGCTAAGACTGTAATTAGGACTTGTTCAGTGTGGGGGCAGGGTTAGTTCTGAGTTTTGCTACACTGGTAATGCTTTAGGGAGTATTTTAGCTCTCTTTTTAAAAAAAAAAAAAAAAAAAAAAGTCTCTAAGCAAAGTCATTCATCCCACATTGACTAAGCATTCTCCAGCTCTAATTCTAATTAGGGAAGATCAAACCACTGGAATCTTTAGTTTGAGGTCATTCTAATTAGAGTAGCAGGGCAAAGGAGGAAAAAAACGTTTGATGTTTTAGACCCAAAAGTGTATAGAAGAAACCTGTTTTGAATAAATTATATGCTTTTAAGTCATACGTTATTCCAAATGATACATTTTTTGTGACTCCTCTCATTTGGCCAAATATGAAGCCTAGGAAAATATAAAGATAGGAACTGCTATGATTAATTTTATATAGTTACTATCTAGGACTGTCAAAGGGATAATTGTGATTAGAAAGACAACACTAAATAATGGGGAAGGGGGAGGTAAGAAATGATTTTCAAGTCTAATTTCGATCTGTGCTGAAGATTATTTTTTTGAAAAAAAATCCTAATTCCATAAATATTTCCAAGAGCTTCTTATGGCCAAACATTCACTCACACTTATGGCTTCTTTAAAACCATAAATCCACCTCACATACACAAAAGGACAGGCGGCTGGGGAAGTCCATGACCATAAAGCTTCTATAATGGTCATTAAAGGAGACCCTGGGTGGTGCCAATGGTTAAGCCCCTCAGCTGCTAACAGAAAGGTGAGAGGTGTGACTCTTCAGAGAGCATCAGAAGAAAAGACCCAGCAATCTACTTCCAAAAAATCAGCCACTGAACCCTATGGAGCACAGTTCTACTCTCATAAAATAAATGGGGTTGGCAGGAATTAAATCCACAACAACCAATTTTAAAGTTCATTAGAAGGAAGTTTTGTTCCAGTCATTTAAATAGTTTTCTCTGACCTATGTGTTACACACTGAAGACCCATCTGTAAAAACTAGAATGGGCAAAGCCAAGAACAGATTTCCATTTCAGTCAGAAAACTTGTGTGTAGCACCTCTTAGGGATGCAAGTGTTTGCTTGACAAAGGAAAGGTGATGGCAGAACACAATGTCAGAGGCAACAGTGTTGAAGTGTCATGATGAAGTTTGCCCATTTTGATTGTAAGAGTTCTAGGGGAAAGACCAAGGACTACAAGGCCAGATCTGCTAGAGGCTGTGTAGCAGTTGGTGATTGAGGAAATAAACTTTATCTGTTTTCTTCATCTTTCAACTAAAGATACCTGCTTTCCCTAAACTGGAAGGGTACAAAGACCAAAACAAAAACTGCCAAAGTTTCTGTACACAAAAATAACTTGCATCATTAAGAATTATAACTTAACACTGCTTTGACTAACCCAAGGTTGTCTTTCTGGGACATTCTGCATAGAAGTAATCTAAGAAACACTTGCTGGAAACAGTATCACAACACAGTATGACTAGCTTTAGGCAGCTTAAATGCAGGACAAAGAGGTCTATATTGTTTCCTGGTCTACACAGGTTCCATTTAGTACGTAGTTTGACAGTACCTAAGCAAAAGCATTGGAAAACCTGGCTTCTCAAACTGGGAGTACTGAATCGTATTATACTTCATCTTAATTTGCTGGCAAGACCCAGAGATATCTGACAAACATGCCCCACCCAAAATACTGAAATTTTTTTTCTGAAGCATCCTACACCCACCTGTTAACTTTCTTGTTTAAAAGAGAGTGAATGATATAAGCACACACCCTCACCACCCACATGCTTTGTAAGCCTGTTCAAGGCCTCACACAGAGTGTTACTTAAGGGAGTAGAGAAGGCTGAAATACGTGGCAAAAACAACCACCACTACTGAAACCCTTTTCTATTGCTCTGCCCCACAGTTGACCGTCTCACCTTCTTGTTTCCCTTACTAAGTCCCAAGGCAAGATGTTTTGAACGTCCTGCCCACACTTGTGAGGAAATTTTTTCAGCTGCTGTACCACGTGCGTTCCCACAGTCCAGGAAGAGAAAAACGAGTAACGATTGGTAGACACTTAATAGTTCTTTGCGGCAGGGGCCACAGAGGCAGACAGGAGGAGGTGGGACCCAGATGCAAGTTTCCCGGGGAGGACTGCAACACCTCTTTGTGGGCATGTGGCCGACAGGAGCATGGCGTCTTTCCCAAGCCCATGTGGGAAGGGCGTCAGAGACTGACACCTGAACCTTCCCAGCAAAAAGCCTTGCACATTTCCCTCCCCGTCTCCTCCTAACGCTTCACTCCTCTCCACAGAAAATCCTTTCCTTCCTCAAATGCCAAGCAAACACTCTTAAACCCTAGACTCCTAACTCCCAGCCCACGTGTCTCTCCCCTACATTCACAAGCATCTCTACCCTATTCTCCATTCTCAGACCCATGCTCCTTTTTTCTCTGTTCCCAGACGTTATCTAGTACAGGATTTTGCGACGGTGTCTGTCTGGGTGACAGAAGTTAAGCTGGTAACTTACTGGCCCAGGACCAGGGAAGACGCGCACCGGGCAGCGAGGGGTGCAGGGCGCGGTGCGCTTACCTGTGAATGCCAGCAGAGCGAGCAGACAGTGACCACTGGCGCTGGGGACCCGAGGTCCCCGCGGACCCCGGGCTGTCAACCTCTCCCGCCCGGGGGGGAAATCCAGCGGGAGCTGCGCCCACGTGCTCGGCCTGCCCGCCCTACCTCCAGCCGCCCTTATACTCCCGGGCCTGACTCACCGAGAACTTTTTTCTCCGCGTCTTCGCTGCCGGCGGTGACTGAAGAGGCCGTGGCTGCGGTGTTCGCGGCTGCAGGGGCCGCGTCCCCACCAGCGTTTCCTGAGACAAGGGCGGTGGGTGCCTGGGCCGCGGCCTGGGACGCGCCGCTGCCCGCCGGGCTCTTGGGCGCGGGGTCCTGGGGGGCCACGGCGGCCGCCTCCGCCGGAGCCTGCGGGAGGGTGGTGGTGGTGGTGGCCTCGCCCGCCTCGCTCATGCCGCCTCCTCTGCTCTCACTCGGGCACCTCCGGTGGCAGTTGGTCGGCGGTTAGCGCGGCTGGTGGTCGCGGCGGCCGGGGCTCGTTCTCCAGGAGGCCGGTGGGGATCTCGCGGCGCAGGCGGCGGCGGCCGAGGTGGGATCTCGCGGCGGAGGCGGCTCGAGCTCTTGGGCTGCGCCCTCGCTGTTGGGCTCCTCGCTGGATCTTACTGCCCCAAAAATGGCCCCGCACAAGTTTTTCTAGGCGGCGCACCAGCCTGGGAGGGAAGGGCGGGCGAGGGAAGAGGGTGGGGAAACTTGGCTCCAGAGTTGGGCATTGATTCTCATTAGCATTTAAAGGAGCCCGGTGCCCTTTCCAACTTGCCAACCCACCCGCTAGTGGAGCGAAGGAGCCGAGTTGGAGATCAAAAGAAAGCAAGAGTTAACTGTGGGATTTAGATTGCAATCTGGATTATTTGAGGAAAAGGCGCTGCTGTCCCTTTGCTGGTGCGCGCCAGAGAGACTCTCTCCGTCAGGACATCTTGACACTTGAAACTGACTCCGAAAGAAAGGTAAAATAGGACTTCCACATTACGCTGCGCTGCACACTCTCAAACATTCGTCTTAAATCCTTTACAGTTAGTCATTCAACATTTATCAAGCTCCAGAAGCAATTTAGGAAACAACAATGAAGAAGTGGAATAATAAAATCTTAAATTTATTTTGCAACCTGTGCCCGAAAGGTAATTTACAGATAATTTAATCTATAGCCTACAGGTGGGAAAAATGAAGTCCAGACTTTAGGGGAATAAATGTAAATGTCAGAGCTTACATCGATTTAACATAAGCAAATGATGGGCTGTTAATGTGTATTTAATAATGTAAATAGGAAAAAAAATTGTCAATCCACATTTTACCTTCTTCTCCAATTGACTCTGGTGCCTACTACTTGGTGAAAACTTAAGCAACTGAGCCCTTTTAGCCTCAGGGATGTAAAGTATTGATAAATGATAACCTAATAAAAGTTTTTCTCTGTTTAAAGAGCTCATGTGGCCTGTAGAGAACGGTATGGATTGTGCTAAATATGTGGCCACAGGGAGTATGTCTTGAATGCAGGGACTACCTAGAACAGACAACTAGTGTTCTCTACCTCTAATATCAAGGTATAAATTGTGGCTTTGCTCAGTGTTAAGAGAGTTAACTTGGCCAGTATTCAATATTCCAGAGTCAGTTTCCTCCTTTATGGGATGAGGGGCTGTGAAAAGTAGATGAGATTATTATATGTAACTCCAGTGTCTGGTTCAGAAAAGATCTTGATTATTAGCACTCTGTCTCTATTTTGCATTCCTTGTTCC
Organism: Orycteropus afer afer; assembly: GCF_000298275.1. Taxonomy (NCBI): domain Eukaryota; kingdom Metazoa; phylum Chordata; class Mammalia; order Tubulidentata; family Orycteropodidae; genus Orycteropus; species Orycteropus afer. Next base: position 373,572 of record NW_006922474.1, read on the forward strand.
TTCCACAGTATTTACCTATTTTTTCTTGAAATTTATCCCCTTACCTGGCTGTCTGCCAACTTCAGAAGGCTAGCAATCTAGGCTAATTCATCTTTGTATCCCTACTGGTTAGCACAGTAGCTAGTGGAGAGCTAGAACGGAGTAAATAAAAAATTATCAAAATTTTTCAAATTCATTTATCTCACATTCATTATCAATTATTATGAAACTACCCTGCCTTCTTATTTCTTATTCCATAGGTGAAAAACCCAAATTAAAGAAAATAAATTCTTAGAAAAAATTAGCAAAATATAGAATTTTGGGCTTTTTCCATGTAATTAACCTGTATTTTACAAACTCCTAAGTATTAGATTCGTATTTTAGTTTGACTTCAATATGGAGTATATAATAACATAATACATATGTGGGTGCTTAAAAAGAAACTTCTAGTCTAATTCTAAAATAATTAAATTAGATCCTAATTTTTAAAGATGATAGTCTTAATTAAAATTAAAAAACAAACCAAAAAATAACAAACCCACTGCATCAAGTTGATTCTGACTCATAGCAACCCCACTGGGTTTCCAAGGCAGTAAATCTTTACGGAAATAGATTGCTCACTCTTGCTTCTGTGGAGTGGCTGGTGGGTTTGAACCACCAACCAAAATTAAATAATAAGCATGATTTATTCTGGTGAAGACTGACTATTGGCTTTTTTATCCAACAATATGATTATCGTTGTTATTTACCATGTACAATTTGATGGCAAAAAAAAAAAAATGAAGAGAGTTGAATTCTTCAAATCATTTCAAATAGTCAAACATGTTCTGATATACATTCACTCTTCGAAAATAATTTATAACTAACAGGTGTGCTCTCCAATCTCTGGAAGGCCTTAAAATAATTACAGAGCCAATGCACCCTGGAATTTCCTAGATTTTGTGCTGGAATGGCTCCCATAATTACTCATCGTTTTCATCAACAAGAAAAGGGGGGGGGCACTGAGCTACTGGGAATCTTGGTACTGTGCTAAATACATCTAGAGAGAATTAATTAGAAAACATGATCTATGTTGTTGTAATATTCATAGCTAGAGAGCAACTTGGACACAGATGCACATAAATTTGTCCATTCTTTCACTCATCCATTAATTGTTGTTGTTGTTGTTATGTGCCGTTGAGTCAGACCCGACTCATAGCCACACCTCCTTGGGTTTCCAAGGCAGTTATCACTACCGAAGTAGATTGCCCCACCTTCCTTCTGAGGAGTGGCTAGTGGGTTTGAACTGCCAGCCTTCTGGTTAGCAGTCAAGTGCCTTAGGTACTATGCTACCAGAGCTCCATTAATACATGCACTCATTACAACATATTAAGCATCCACTATGTGCCAGAGTGCTAGGTTACTAGTATCCAATGTTGATCAAGATGGAGCTTGCTCTAAGATATTTTTGATGTAATGTTAAATAATCCCTTTTCCCCCACCATCATTATTTATACTGTAAGAAAATACCATTTCTAAAACAAAAAATATGTATGATTTCTTAAATTTGTGATTAAGTAGAATAAAAATAATCATAATCTGTTTTTTGATAGCAATCATTTTTTAGCAATGACTGGTTAGGTTGTGAAAACAAAAGCCACTCTGTTCCAAGTATGAGGGGGCTCAGAGTTTCCCCAACTGTTTGCCTGGCTCGGGACTGGAAAGTCAGAGAGGCTCTACTGAAGATCTCAGACTCCAGCCGCAAAAGGGGGTGGTTCTCAAGAATTCTCCTAAACTCACTGGAATCACAGGATCTCTTGAATTTCCCAGTGATTCATGCCTAGATCCAGGTTTTGTAAGTCCTAAAGCTTATGCAATCAAGAGAACTCTCTTTAAGAAATAAATATAAAATTTTGAATACAGAATTGCTAGGGCTGCTACCAGGGTTTTGGGGCCCATGCCAAAGAGAATCCCTGAAGCTTATACTTTGTTAGCTTTAAGGCAAACTGCCCCTGCCCCAGCTGTCTCAGTTGCCAACACAGATACAGGTGCTCTTCAAGAAGTTTATCTGGAAACAGCTTTGAACCTCCATCTGCCCATATATCTTTATGTAACTGACTCTGAAAAATAATAGTCTCCTCTTCTGCCTTCTAAATCTTGAGCAAATGTGTCTTATTGGCAGATTCCAACCTGGAACCATACAGAGAAGGAGATTCTGAAATGATTCCTGTTGGTGGCACAGTGCCTAAGGCATTTGACTGCTAACCAGAAGATTTGCGGTTCAAACCCACCAGCCACTCAGAAGGAAGGCAATCTACTTCCATAAAGATTTACTGCCTCGGACACCCAAGGAGGGGTCATTATGAGTTCGATTCTACTCAACAGCAGTGGGTTTGGTTTTGGTTTAACAATGATGCTAAGTTGACAAGAAGACTATCCAGCATATCACTTGTTCAAGGGGCTAGAGTTAAAGTAACAAAGCACTGATACATTGGCATATCTATTACTGTAAAACAATGAAATATTAATCTAACCTGATTGATGCTAAAACAACACAGTAGGGAATGGTCATCTTGCTAAATAAGTAAATAAATAAATTAGAGGAATAAGAGAGTAAAGCCATCTCAGGGTATCTCCAGTAATGTTCAGAGACAAGTGTACCATGATTATTATGCTCTGTTTGGCATTCCCTAATAATACTATCAATATATTTCTTGATCATTCATGTTAAGTACTAATGATACCATGGGAAACAAGACAAGCATGCCCCTGTATTCCCGGAGCCTATGACTTAGACCATTACAATCCAATTGAAATATAATTCGGGCCCCAAATGTAAACCACATATGTAGATTTAAGTTTTCTAGTAGCCACAATAAAAAGAAACAAATAAAATTAATTTGAACACATTTTTCTTAACCAAATATATCCACAATATTATCTTTTTGACATTTAATCAATTTAAAAATTATGAATGGCATATTTTACATTCTTTTTTTTTCTTTGTACTGACTTCAACCTCTGTTAATGTATTTCACACTTACAGCACATCTCAATTTGGACTGACCATATATCCAATGCTCAGTGTGCTGGTAGCTACCATATTGAGTAGCACAAGTTTTCCAAACAACTAAGAGTTTAGCCTGAATTCTCCAGGAGCCAATCTACCTGTCATTAAGAAAAAGTCCTGGACCTGTGTGTGGACCACACATCAGTCTGTTGTGACCTATCAACATAATGCTACTTATCAGGCTACCTTGATCTTCCTTTATGATACGTAATATCCAAGGAATCCAAAGAATTTACAAGAACCATAATTCTATAGTTGTGAATAATTATAGGATGCTATCACTAATAAACTCTCAGATATATAAACAAAGTTTATTTACACTGTCCATTCCAGGCCACCACTACATTTTCAGACATACACACTGCTTCTTTAACTCTAATATATGTAATGGCATACCAAAGTGAAACTATATTATGGGCTTTTTTTCTTTTTCATTAAATAGAGCTAAGAGTGGAGTGGGGGATGGACTGTAATTTCATTCTCCTGCTATGAGAAGTTGGATTTAGAATTCAGAAAATATTACACCTCTAGACCTGAAATTATTAAGGCAGAAAAAGAGGCAATTACCGAGAGGTTATAATAGGTTAAAAAAGAAAGAAAGAAGGCTTTATGGAAGTTTCACCTTCTAAAAAAAATTTTTTTTTTGCATCTATTTTTTTTTCTAAATGATTTTGACAGGTCCTTAATGTTTTTAAACTAGCAAATTTATGTACTTTTAGTGGAAGAACTTGGAAAGATTGTCTACTAAAGAAGTAAGAACTGGAGAGAAACGTTGTTGTTGTTGTTATGTGCCGTCGAGTTGGACCCGGCTCATAGTGACACCTCCTTGGGTTTCTGAGGCAGTGTCACTACGGAAGTAGATTGCCCCATCTTCTTACGAGGAGTTGCTGGTGGGTTTGAACCACCAGCCCTCTGGTTAGCAGTCCAGTGCCTTAGGCACTATGCTACCAGAGCTCCATTGTTTTTGTTGTTGTTGTTGTGTGCCATCGAGTCAGCCCGACTCATAGCAACCCCTCCTTGGGTTGCCAAGGCAGTATCACTACGGAAGTAGATTGCCCAACCTTCCTTCCGAGGAGTGGCTGGTGGGTTTGAAATGCCAGCCTTCTGGTTAGCAGTCAAAGTGCCTTAGGTACTAGGCCTCCTCAGAGCTCCATTAGAAGTTATCATTTCATCCCCACTTGTTTTAGAAATGAGAGACTGGCGCAGAGTGATGAACCAACTTTTTCAAACAAATTCACATATTTAGTGGCAAAGCTAGAGCCAACACCTAAGTTTCCTTAAACTCAGTCTGATTTCAATTCTCCTCTTTGACTAAATACATGATAATTGGAGAAGACAAAATGTTAGAACCATGCAGGAAAATCTGCAAATACCCTGAACTCACCTCAGAAATAGAATCAACTGAGCAAGGCTCTCTGGCCTCTGAAAGATGTTCATATCTTTCCAATTAGGGCCCCTGGAGAGGAAACCAAACAGCTGTATACAATTTTTTAGCATTTTGGCACCAACTCTCAGCAACAGTAAATAAAATGCATTCTTTTCTCCCTGTAAAAACTTTCTTGTCTCTTTCTGCACATATGTTCTTTTCTTTCTGTTAACAATCTGCTTACTTTATTCATTTTCGTCTTCTTCATTACTTTCCTTTATGTCTTCATCATTTAGCAATAAAATCTCATGGGATAGCTAATCTAGATTCTTATCTCTAGAAGATACAATGTTTTAGATACATTTTTTTGGTAGACATGGTAATTCTTGGAAATATATACTCAACCAGCAAAAGAAGGGAATAGTATCCATACCTCTCTTCTCCAGCTTTTGCCCTTCAAAACTCTTATTTTTTCCTTCTTCTTCTTAATTTGAATTCTTCCTCTTACACTTTCATATGATTTCTATTATCATCACTAGCTACTCACTGTAATTCTAACACCTATACATGTGAGTGTGGGAGCTCTGGTAGCATAGCGGCTAAAACACTTGCCTGCTAACCAGACGGCTGGC
>NW_006922474.1:379182-427639 GCF_000298275.1 Orycteropus afer afer
CCTCCTTGGGTTTCCGAGGCAGTATCACTACGGAAGTAGGATTGCCCAACCTTCCTTCCGAGGAGTGGCTGGTGGGTTTGAACCGCCTTTAGGGCGGTTCTATTCTGTCCTATAGGGTCATTAGGAGTTGGAATCTACTTAACGGTAGTGAGTTTTTGTTCCATTTCATTTTTGACAACTTCCAATTTTCCTAGATTCATACTTCATACATACATCCTTATTGAGGGCCTTCCCCTTTTTCTTGACCCTCCACTTTACCAAGCATGATATCCTTCTCCAGAGAATGGTCCCTTCTGACAACATGACCAAAGTAGGTGAGATGAAGTGGGCCATTCTCACTTGCAATGAGCATTCCAGCTGCACTTCTTACAGGACAGATTCTTAGTTCTTTTAGAAGTCCATGGTACTGCCAGTATTCTTCACCAACACCACAACTCAAAAGCATCACTCTTTAGTCTCCCTTATTCATTGTCCACCTCTCATATGCATATGAGGCAATGGAAAATACCATGGCTTGGGTTAGGCGTACCTTAGTCTTCAAACAGACATCTCTGCTCTTCAACACTTGAAAGAGGTCTTTTGCAGCAGATTTTGCCCAATGCATGTGATATCTTGACTGCTGCTTCTATTGGTATTGATTGTAGAACCAAGTAATATGAAGTCTTTGACAACTTCAATCTTTTCTCCATCAATTGTAATGCTCTTTTTTGGTCCAGTTGTGAGGATTTTTTTTTTTTTTCTTTATATTGAGGTGTAATCCATACTGCAGATTGTAGTCTTCAGTTTTCATCAGTAAGTGCCTCAAGTCATCTTCACTTTCAGCAAGAGAAGTTTTGTCATATATGTATTGCAGGTTGTTAATGAGTCTTCCTCCAATCCTGATGCCACATTCTTCTTCCTGTAGTCCAGCTTCTAGGATTATTTGCTCAACATACAGATTGAATAAGTATGGTGAAAGGATACAACCCTGACACACTCCCTTCCTGATTTTAAACCAGACAGTATCCCCTTGTTCTGTTTGAACAACAGCCTCCTGATCTATGTACAGGTTCCTCAGGAGTACAATTAAGTGTTCTGAAATTTGCATTCTTCTCAATGTTATCCATAATTTGTTACAATCCACGCAATTGAATCCTTTTGCATAGTCAATGAAACACAAATAAGCATCTTTCTGGTATTATTTGCTTTCAGCTGAGATCCACCTGACATCAGCAATGATATCCCTCATTCCACGTCCTCTTCTGAATCCAGCTTGCAGTTCTCAAAGTTCTCTGCCAATATACTGCTGCAAACATTTTTAAATTATCTTCTGTAAGATTTTAGTTGCATATGATATTGTTCAATAATTCCCACACTCTGTGCAATCATGTTTCTTTGGAATGGGTACAAATATGGACTTTTTCTAGTCAGTTGGCCAGGTAGCTGTCTTCCAAATCTCCTGGCATAGCCAAGTGAGTGCCTCCAGTGGGGCATCCATTTGTTGAAACATCTCTGGGTATTCTGTCAATTCCTGGAGCCTTGTTTTTCACCACTTCCTTCAGTGCAGCTTTGATTTCTTCCTTTAATACCATTGTTTCTTGATCATATGCCACCTCCTGAAATGGATGAACATAGACCAGTTCTTTTTGGTACAGTGACTCTGTGCATTCCTTCCATCTTCTTTTGATGTTCCCTGCATCATTTAATATATTGCCCATAGAATCTTTCAGTATTGCAACTTGAGGCTTAAATTTCTTCTTAAGTTCTTTCTCGAGAAATGTCGAGTGTGTTCTTCCTTTTTGGTATTCTAACTCCAGGTCTTTGCACATTTCATTATAATAATTGACTTTGTCTTCTCAAGCTGCTCTTTGAAATCTTCTATTCAGTTCTTTTATCTTATCATTTCTTCTATTTGCTTTAGCTACTCTCCATTCAAGGGCAAGTTTCAGAGTCTCTTCAGACATCTATTTTAGTCTTTTCTTCCTTTCCTGTCTTTTTAATGACTTTTTGCTTTCTTCATGAATAATGTTCTTGATGTCATCTCACAATTCCTCTGGTTTTCAGTCATTGGTGTTCAGTGCATCAAATCTATTCTTTAGATAGTCTCCAAATTCAGGAGGGATATAATCAAGGTCATATATTGGCACTTGTGGACTTATTTTGTCTTCAGCTTCAACTTGAACTTGCATGTGAGCAGTTGATGGTCTATTCCACAATCATCTCCTGACCCTGTTTTGGCTGAAGATATCAAGCTTCTCCATCACCTCTTTCCACAGATGTAGTCAATCTGATTCCTGTGTACTCCATCTGCAAAGTCCATGTGTATAGCCGCCATTTGTGTTGTTAAGAAAAGGTATTTGCAGTAAGTCGTTGCTCTTGCAAAATTCTGTCATGCAATCTCCAGCATTAGTTCTATGACCAAGGCCATATTTTCCAACTACTTGTGATTCTTCTTTGTTTCCAACTTTTGCATTCCAATCACCAGTGATAATCAGTACATCTTGATTGCACGTTTGGTCAATTTCAGACTGCAGAAGTTGGTAAAAATCTTCAATTTCCTCATCTTTGGCTTCGGTAGTTGGTGCATAAATTTGAATAATAGTAGTATTAACTTCTTGTTAATACTTCCTTGTAGGCGTATGGATATTATCCTATCACTGACAGCTTTGTATTTCAAGATACTTTATGATAGTGATGCCACGCCATTCCTCTTCAATTTATCATTCCTGGCTTACTAGATCATATGATTGTCTGATTCAGAGTGGCCAAAATAACTCCATTTCAGCTTACTAATGCCTGGGATATTGATCTTTACGTGTTCCATTTCATTTTTGACAACTTCCAATTTTCCTAGATTCATATTTCGTACATTCCATGTTCCAATTATTAATAGATGTTTGCAACTGTTTCTTCTCATCTTGAGTTGTGCCACATCAGCAAATGAGTGTCCTGAAAGATTTACTTTATCCACATCTTTAAGGTTGGCCTACTCTGAGGAGGCAGCTCTTCCCCAGTCATATTTTGAGTGCTTTCAGACCTGAGGGACTTCTTTTCTGGCACTATATCAGACAATGTTTCAGGGCTATTCATAAAGTTTTCTAATAATATATCAGACAGTGTTTCACTACTATTCATAAGGTTTTCATTGGCCAATTCTTTAAGAAATGGATGGCCTCTTCCTTCTTCTGACTCCATCTTGGTAGCCACCATACATAGTACAACAAACTGACAGACAAGTTCATCTCCCTGGATTGGGATTACTGGTGCCTTTTCTTCCAGATGGGGCTCAAACTCTTATTGGGAGTAAATTTTAGAATCAGAGCATCCCTCTCATTCCTCCCTGTCTCCATCCCTGCCCCTTGCCCCAAAAAACTGAAGAGACAAAATTATCTCTTTGATAGAGACATATTATTCTCTTTACTTGAGCCTTCCCATTTGCCATTTTAATAATGTTATTTGTCCTTAGGCTAATTTGTTAAAAAAAAAAAAAAAAAACCCACAAGATTGCTAGAATCAAATGGAGTGGTTTTATTTGTTTTCTGAGAGTGTTACTTTGTTTTGGTTGTGGAGATGATGTATTTTGTGTGTGTGTGTGTGTGTGTGTGTGTGTGTTCTTATTTATTTATTTTGTTATCCTAATTAAAAACCCAGGAGCTCTGGTGGCATACTGCCTAAGGCATTTGACTGCTAACCAGAAGGTGGTGGTTCAAGCACACCAGCCATTCCTTGGAAAGAAGATTGGTAGTGATACCACCTTGGAAACCCAAGGATGGGTCATTATAGTCAGATTCGACTCCATGGCAGTGAGTCGTATAGAACATGTTGTTGTTGTTGTTATGTGCCGTCGAGTCGGCCCCGACTCATAGCAACGCCTCCTTGGGTTTCCGAGGCAGTATCACTACGGAAGTAGGATTGCCCAACTTTAAAGAACACAAATTAAATTGCATCAAGAGGACTCTTTAATACCATCTACTTGTGATACAGTGAGAAGTTTGATAATGGTGGCAAATGACTTTGAGTTGTCTTGTTTGAGAAGGTTCTAAAGATAATCTTTGTGGGCAGGGGGTTGGTAGTTGTGGATAGCCTTGACTTACTGTGAAAGTCAAAAGGGATATGCTTAATTGGCACTGTACCACCAGATTTGAAAGGAGCAGTCTCCTCTGGAGGGTGCTCCAGACTCCACCATTCAACTCTACTTTACAGCTTAGGAAATAAAATGCACAATGACTGTTCAACAGGTGTAACTGGGCACACCTTAGCCGTAGGTTCCGATCTCAGCATGTTCTGGTCCCTCAAGATTAGCTAGTACTTTCCTGACCTCCATTATGGTTGAAACTCTTAAGCAAGTTGTACATACCTACAAAAATAGGCCACAGTATTGTTTGAGCTAAAATTCTGTCAAGAAAATGCTAGTTTGTGATTACTGATACCTTTTCTTTCAGATGGGACTCAAATTCATATTGGGAGTAAATTTTAGAATCAGAGCATCCCTCTCATTCCTCCCTGTCCCCATCCCTGCACCACCACCACCACCCTCCCCCCAAAAAAACTGAAGAGAAAAAACTATCTCTTTCCTAGAGACATATTATTCTCTTTACTTGATCCTTTCCATTTGCCATTTTAATAATGCTATTTGTCTTTAACTCTAAGGCCAGCTTTTTTTTTTTTTTTTAAATTGCTGAAAAACTGTATATAACACACCATTTGCCAATTCAACATTTTTCACTTGTACAAGTTAGGAATATCAGTTACATTAATCATGTTGTGCAGTCATGGCCAACAATCATTGGCAAATTTTCCATCACAATAAACAGATACTCAATGCTTCCCAAACAATAAGCCCCACTTTCCTCCTCTCTCCTGGCCCAGGGGGCTACTAAGAAACTTTGTTCACTATTTTCTTGCCTATTGTACATATTTCATATAAGTGATATAATATTTGCCCTTTAGTGATTGACTTACTTTGTCCAGCATATTTTCAATTTTCATCCACGTCGTAGCATGTATCAGGATTTTATTTCTCTTCATGCTGAGTAATATTCCATTGTATGTATGTACCATATTTTATTTATCTATTGATCCACTTATGGATATTTAGATGTTTTTCCACCCCACTTATTTTATAATCCATCAGATTTTAAAATTTTTATCTCCATTTTCTGTTTTCTGTGTTAGTGAGGGTGGCAGAATTACTTAAGTACTAAAAGGAGGCACCATTTATCTGGTATTGCTGTGATCTAGGTACTCAACCAAGCTCTTATATTAGTCATTTGTAAATAGCACACAAGCTTTCCAAGGTTGGTATCACTATCTTAATTTTATAGAGCAGAAAACCAAAACTCAGTGTGGTCATGTGATGCCTAGGGTCATAGAGTTAATAGTTTATAGAACACAAGAATTCAAACTCAGGTTTGTCAAGCTCCAAAAGCCAGGGCTTTGTCTTTAACATGTCATTGACTCTTCCTCTGGCCATTATCCATTTAGATTATGTGATTCTATCAGCTCTAGAAGGCAATCAAGTATTCATCCAGAGAGGCAAGTTTGTTTTTAAGTTGTAGATGAAACTATATAGCTACATGCTTACTTTCATTTTCCCACTTCCCTCCATTTCTATGAGTTTTCGAGGGTCAGACACATGGAAGCCAAGAAAAGAGGGAGAAAGTTTGGAGGGAGGCAAGTGACTAGGCTATGCTTGTTTATCTTTCTTCTTTTATTTATACATTTGATGTTCTTTTTCATGCTGTATTCTTGTTCGTATCTCACATGCTAGGATTAACCTCAGTTTCCCCTTCTGCTATGCTATCCCAACACCATTAAATTTTCAGTTGGTTCTATGTAAATTAAGCTGTGTGTTATTTACATTGCAAAGAATAAGAGAGAATTTTGACTAATAGAGTTTATTTTTGTTCATTTCCCTTTTCCTTATTCCAAGAAGAAAGTCAAGCTTTTGACAGATCCTAGTTTGTGTGGGGACTGCAAGCAAAAGCTATTTCAAGAAAATGTCTCTTTATATCGTGAAAATCCAAATCCACTGAAGAAATTACGCTAAAGTATCCAGTTCAGAGTGGAAGGGGCAAAAAAAACAAAAACAAAACTGTCTTTGAAAGGAGATATGCAAAAGCGGAAGCCAGGGCAAGAAGATTCTCAAGCCTAGGAAAGGGACAGTGGGTTACTATGGGTAACTGAGACTGTGGTCTCCTCCCTCTAGTGGCCCCTGGAAGGACTTTGCAGTGTGGTGGGTTGTCTGCACAGTGGAATATTGAGTGGCACTGTGTTTCTTAGGGCTCTCACCTCTGTTAGGAATTCCCATGGACACTGTGGTCCAGTTATAGAACCACTGGGCTTGGAGCATTCTTACAGGACTTAGTTGTCTCAGCAGTTAAGTATGAATACACTGAACAGTTGTGTCTATGTATGGAGTGGGAAGGCATGGTTAGGGAGGGGAGGGAGGAACCTCATTAATGACTTGATTTCTTACCACTTTGGTGGAATGGATTCCTCAAATCAGATTAAGTCTGAGTTAAAGAAGATAATGTGAGATGGATATTAATGTTTGTCCCTTGGTCCATTTCCACTTTTTTCCACCTGCTCTGAGCCCCAGGGGCTAACATTTTATGGACTGCTTCTGTAGGCTTCCTTGCCCTCTGATTTTCAGTTGGTTACAACCAGTGGAGACACTGGGAGGAGATCAAAGGGAGAAAGGAGACTGAGTTGGGGTATTTATTTCTAAGAATTCCTTCCTGTGGGTTTCCTGGATCCCTTTGCTAAATGCAGTAGATACTGTCTGGTGGCCCTCCCCTGTACTTAATCTCTCTGTTTGGAATTCTGATAACCACCCCCTTCCCATACTCTTTCAGACCTCAGGTCTTCAGAAACTTTCCCATGGTTGTTAGCTCTTAGCCTTTTCAAATAGTTGCTTTGTTAAATTCTCCTCTCCACCTTTTATCAGGCCATCTTCTCAATGCTTTTTTCCCCCCCGAGTATGTGGACTATTATTCATACCTCTTATATATGCCATTTTACCCCCCTCAAATTATCAAGAATCCTACTGTAGTCCATCTCAGAACCATGGGAAGATTAAAACTCCCAGCATTAAAGCAAATTCATTTTGACATTTCAGCACTGAAAGTCCCATTATTGGGAAATAGCTTGGTTCTCAGCAAACTGATCAGCTAGTTAACCTACCTCTGACCTTGGTATACTTGAGTGCTCACTCTCAAAAGTCCCTAGTGATTTTGGTCTAGTGGACTATAATGGGATAGAGTTTGAAAGTTACTATAATTCTATACATATGTTGTTGTGATGATTAATGTTATGTGTCAACTTGGCTAGGCCATGATTCTCAGTCGTTGGACAGACATTATGTAATCATCTGTTTTGTGATCTGATGTAAGCAACCAATCAGTTGGAAGGGGAATCTCTATGGGAGTGTGACCTACATCCAATATATATGGATGTTCTGGCAAAGCTCACCTTCTCTCAATCCTATATCTGACTCATCATCCTTTGAACTCTGGGTCTTAGAATATGAACCAGCAACCTGCCACCTGACCAGCAGATTTGAGGTCCATCAGCCTCCAGTCTGTTGCCTGACTCATGTATTTGGAACTTGCCAGCCTCCACAATTGTGTGAGTCATGTCCTTGAAATAAATCTCTCTGTCTCTCTTTCTATACACATATAAAACCTGATGGCAAGTGATTAAGCATTCAGCTGCTAACCAAAATGTTGACAATTTGAACCCACCAGCCACTGGGTGAAAGATAGATGTGTCAGTCTGCTTCTTAAAGATTTACAGCCTTAGAAACCCTGTAGGGAAGTTCTGCACTGCCCTATGGGAACTCTGGAAGCATAGTGCCTACAGCACTTGACTGCTAACCAGAAGGCTGGTGGTTCGAATCCACCAGCCACTCCTCAGAAGGAAGGTTGGGCAATATACTTCCATAGTGATACTGCCTCGGAAACCCAAGGAGGGTTCACTATGAATCGGGTCCAACTCAACGGCACATAACAACAACAACAACTCTGCCCTATAAGGTTGCTATGTGTTGGAACCAACTTGAATATATGTGCTTCACTGGTTTTACTCCTCTAGAGAACCCAGCCTAAGACACTTGCTCAACAGAAGATAAAGGGATAAAGGGAGGCAAACAGGGTATATTCAACCTTATTCTTTTATTGTTGTTGTTAGGTGCTGTCGAGTCAATTTTGACTTACAGCAATTCCATGTGACAGAGTAGAACTACACCACAGAGTTTTTGAGGTTGTAATCTTTATGGGAGCATATTGCCATGCTGTATGATATTGAACCACCAACCTTTCAATTAGCAGCCAAGTGCCACCAGACTCTTTAACCTTATTCTATTGTTCAGCAATTCTTTGGGGATAGTAATAAGGGCAGGCGGCATAGATACAAGAACTTTAATTTCAGAATGAATTTTTAACAGTTAAACCACAACTTAAATATTGAAGAACAATGTTGTCAGAGTCCTTGGGTACAAAGTAAAAATCATTTTACCTGAAATACCATCTGAAGTGATAGTTCAGCTAGGAAAGGCCATTTTGCTTGTGTGGAAATGATAGCCTACCAGATACTGGAAATGTTTTTAAGAGATAACATTTTGAAAGACAAACAATCCAATTAAAAAATGGACAGAAGACATGAATAGACACTTCACCAAGGAGGATATTCAAGCGGCCAACAAACATATGAAGAAATGCTCACAATCATTAGCTATTAGAGAAATGCAAATCAAAACAACAATGAGATACCATCTTGCTCCAGCACTAGTATCAAAGTTCAACAAGACAGAAAATAACAAATGCTGGCGAGGTTGTGGAGAGATTGGGACTCTCATACACTGCTGGTGGGACTGTAAAATGGTACAACCATTGTGGAAAGCAGTATGGCGATTCCTTCAAAAGTTGGAAATACAAATACCATTTGACCCAGCCATCCCATCTCTAGGTATATACCCTAAAGAAGTGAGAGCCATAACAAGAACAGATATATGCACACCGATGTTCATCGCAGCACTATTTACAATAGCCAAAACTTGGAAACAACCTAGATGTCCAACAACTGAGGAATGAATAACCAAACTTTGGTACATTCACACAATGGAATACTATGCAACACTAAAGAATAATGTAGAATCTGCAAAACACCGCATAACATGGATGAACTTGGAGGACATTATGCTGAGTGAAATAAGTCAATCACAAAAGGACAAATATTGTATTAGTCTGTTATTGTAAAAGTTAAGGAAAGGTTTATATATTGGAGGACATTTTCTTTGTTGGTTACCAGGGGTGGGAGGGAAGGGGAGGGAATGAAAAAAAAAAAAAAAAGAGATAACATTTTGAAAAGACCATTTCTATCTTGGTTAAGGCTCAATATTGAGATGGTATGTAGTTGAGAGAAGGAATATGACCTATGGAATGCCTGAGTTCAACCTGAAGAGGCCACTGGTGCCCACAAGTAAAATGCTTCAGTGATTATGGCTGAAGGCATTTGAGAGCTAGTTCTGGTGCTTAAAGTCAAAGAATATGATAGGCAAGACTCCTAAGTATTGCCAAAAAGCTAGGGAAAGCTGACTATTCATATTAAGGATAGAGACTTTATTATAGTTTGGGAAAGAGTGGAGACAGGTATGGGCAGGAATGAAAAATATATCCCTGTGCAAAGCTTGAGTTGAGTGAAATCAAACCCTTTCTGCTTCTCCCAACTAGTGAAGCTGGTGAGACAGAGGGAGAAGAAGTTGTTTCCTTCCATAGCAAGGATGTGGAGTCAGGCAAAAACTGGGCCTTTTCAGTGAATTGGCTTCAGGTCCTGCAAGAAAGCAGATGGTGAGTGAATGTGGCAGCTAAAATTCCTAAATACCACTTTTTAATGTTTTAGGTAACTGGAGTGGTTAATCTTCTCCACTTCTCCCTGAGAAAGAGCTTCTGTGGTGAGGAAAGCTTGGTACCCTACCAAATTGTTATAGGTTTTAACTTACATTTGATGTAGTGGCCTGAAGCAGCTGCAAAAGAGTCTATGACTTGAAGGCAGTGATCAGCCTCTAACATGAGAATAAAGAGATTGCTGATGAGTATCTGTTGTTGTTGTTGTTGTTGTTTGTCTTTGAGTCGGCCCCGACTCATAGCAACCCCTCCTTGGGTTTCCGAGGCAGTATCACTACGGAAGTAGGATTGCCCAACCTTCCTTCCGAGGAGTGGCTGGTGGGTTTGAACCGCCAGCCTTCTGGTGAGCAGTCAAGTGCCTTAGGCACTCTGCTACCAGAGCTCCTAAAAGTGGATGTCTGAGACCATATTTCTTGGGTTTGAATCTTAATGAGCTGGGAAACTTAAAATCATTTTGCTTCCATTTTCTCATCCATAAAATAGGGATAATAATAATAATAATACATCTTTTATAAGGTTGTTGTGATGATTAAATGAAAAAATATATCTAAGCTTATCATCATCATAATTATTAGAAGGGTCACATTCACATGATCACTGCTTGGAGCTTGAGGGTGTACTATCATTCTTCTTTTCTTGAGCTTTGAAGAAGATTGACATCTAGGCTTGACCACACAGTGGGTGCTTGTGATAAAAAAGCTGAGGTGTGCTGTAGGTCTCTCAAGGAGAAGGAGTACTAATGGGGCCACTCTCATCTCAGTAGAAGCCACATTCAATTGGCTCAACTCATTGCTTGACTCAGTGTCTCTCAACTCAGCACTAATGATTAACTTTATGTGCCTGAGAATCAAATAGTCAGGATCAGTTCTACAGAGTGTCCTGAGGAACTAACTGGAAAAAGGTAGGAGAGAGGCAACACTTTCCCACTCTTCCCCCAAATATGGGTGAATGTGAGCAAGGGGCAACGACCAAAGGGATGTAGAGATAAAAGGGAGAAGGTGATGCCTCTAGGGATGAAGAGACTTAACTGAAGATTTATTTTGGGTGAACAACTTGCATAGCTTCCCACCAATAAACCCTCATCTTTGTACCACTGAGGGACTTTAAGCCCCACACAGCTGCTCTGTTCCAAGTTATCTGAGACTAACACTGTGAGCTAGTTCAATGGGTTGATTTGGGTCTGTTATGAGAGAAATAATTTTTTCCAAGAGAACTCAGTTCCTGAAAGGGACAGGCAAGAAATGTCCTCTTTGGTCAACTCACATATCCAGCTTGTAGGGAACTCAGGGAAAATATTGTCCATTCATCCAGGTATTGCTGTTATTTCAGACCATCCCTCTATGAAACACATTTCACTCATGTTAAAAATGGTTTGCTATTATGCTGTGCTTCAGAAGGAAGGTTGGGCAATCTACTGCTGTAGTGATACTGCCTTGGAAACCCAAGCAGGGGTCGCTATGAGTCGGGTCTGACTCGACGGCACATAATAACAACATTATGCTGTGAGGAGCAAAATAGGATAAGAGTAAATTATCTTGACTGTGATGCAAGGACTAATAGTGGGAGTGGAGCAGAACTGTGTGTTGAAATACAGTATGAATTTGTATTCTTTGCCAGTCTCATTGGATTTGATGTAATTTGATTAAAGAAAGCAATGTAATATGACAATTTTTAAGTATCCGAGTTTGTAGAGATTCATGTCCCCAAATTATTTTTTTCCTCAAAATCTTGAAACCACTGCAAATTCTTTGATAGGTGGAGGAGACTTAAGAACAGCTAACCAGCTTCTACCATTTCTTAAGCTCCACACTGTAGAAGTAATCCCAATTAGTTAATCTTACAACTAGTTGCTCACAAGAGGATTTGGGATAGAGGCCATGAGTTAATTGGTGTAAATTCATTACTACTGCTGGAATTATATGTCTAAAATTATTTTTCAAGCATATTTATTTTTAATTTTGAACATACACAGCCAAAGATACACCATTTCAACAATTTCTACATGTACAAATCATATATGTCAAAAATTAGCCTTTTTCATGGTACTCACTGCCGTAGAGTTCGGACCTGACCCATAGCAACCCCTCCTTGGGTTTCCAAGGCAGTATCACTACGGAAGTAGATTGCCCAATCTTCCTTCTGAGTAGTGGCTGGTGGGTTTGAACTGCCAGCCTTTTGGTTAGCAGTCAAGTGCCTTAGGCCCTACGCCAGTAGAGTCTTATATAAAAATCAGAGCATTAGGAATGGCCACCCATTCAAGACAGTATACTGCCTCTGGGGTTCTCCAAGAAAATTTTCTTTCTTTCATAACTTACTTTTTAATTTTTCTATTTGATTGGGGGAAAAAACAAAACAAAACAAAAAAGGAAAGATATATACCCCTTATTGTACAAAAATTAAACAGTAAAGCATATAGAGTAAAAAGTTAAAATCTGTCTGGCATAGTCCTCTTCATATCTTACTCACCAGAGATACCCACTATTAAAGTTTGTTTGACATCATTAAGTACAGTAATAAATTATAAACCATTAAAAAAATAGTTCATGAGTCATACCGATAGAAAATAAATAAACACATGGGCAGAAGGCAGGGCTCCTGCTTAGCAACAGAATGCGGAGTGCTGACGGGGGAATGTGGAGGGCGTGCTGGAGCTGTAAGTCAGCATTTTCCAACATCATGATGCAGAGTGGATCAGGCAAGGCTCATCAATGGATGCTAAATCCAGGGGGAAATATTGATGAGGAGCAGAAGATTTCCATGGATTTAAAATGTCTCCTCACAGATTGCTTATTTATTGGAAAGGATAAAAAAAAAGTATACAGGGGAGAACTGGAACAATACCTTGACCTAGTGATTAAAATTAATACCACCAATGAAGGGCAGATAGGCATCTTGTGTCTCTAGATGAGGTATCCAGAGAAGGACACAGTATCACTTGTGTGGCATGCCAGCTGAATAGGGATAACCTGTATCTGATAGTAAGCAAATATCAGACAGACCCAAAATGATAAGTGTATCCAAAAGGGGAGTAACTGTATTCTTCAAGACATCAATGTTGTAACAGACAGAAAATCTGTGGAAACATTCCAGGTTAGAGGAGGCTAAAGAGACATGACAACTAAATGCAGTATCTGACCCTAGATTGGATCTGTGTACCGAAAGAGAGGGGGAAAATGCTATAAAGGACATTACTGAGTCAATTAAGAAAATTGGAATACAGATAATACCTTAGATTAAAATATTATATCAATGTTAAGGTTACTGAAGTTAATAACTCTTCTGTGTTTGCGTAAGAAAATAACACTATTCTTTGGAAATACACACTGAAAAGCTTGGGGATAAAGGCCATGATTTATGTAACTTACCCTGAAATAGTTCAGGGAAAAAGAGAGAATAATAAAGCAAGTGGGGTAAAATGTTAATAAGTGAATCTGGGTAAAGGGTATGTGAACATTTTGGTATGATTCTTATACTTCAATTTTTCTTTAAGTTTGACTTTTTTAGAAAAAAACATTTTTTTAAAAAATCATTTATTCAGCCTATTTCTATACAGTTATGATGTTTTTGTGATATATGTATGTGTATACCATACATATAAAATATAGTTTTTTCTATCATTACAAGTCTCAAAGTTACTTCTAAATTTTATTAATCTATCACTTACTATAAAGGAGCTTTGGTGGCGCTGTGATAAGGTATTCAGCTGCTCACCAAAAGGTCAGCAGTTAGAACCCACCAGCTTCTTCATGGGAGAAAAGTGAGACAGTCATCCATAAGGATTCACAACCCTGGAAATTCTATGGGGTTGCTATGAGTTGGAATTGACTTGATGGCCATAGATTTGATTTTTGGGGTGGTCACTTGCTATGATAAAAACTCAGAGCTAGACACTGAAGAGGAGTTGAAGTAGTTCTCAGTGTGCACCAAGAAATCTAAGGCTTAGAACCAGCCAGTGTGGCATCTTTGTAGTTGATTATGATGACTGGTAACCTGGCAGTGTGGGAAAGGAAGTGAAATGGGGGCAATGAACAGAAGTAAGCACATAATGTGATTATGTGACTATGTCTAAGTACCCAAAATTGAAATATAAAATACATTATATGTAGTAAGTATGGCCATTTTATGTTTGACATATTGTGTCACTTATCCATCTTTTTAAAAAAATTATTATTTGGGTTAAAGTTTAGAATGCAATTTCATTTTCCATACAGCAGTTCATACACATTTTGCTTCATGACATTGATTTCAATCCCCATAATGTAACAGCTCTGCTCCCACTTTCTCCCTGTGGTTACCGTTTCCTTATCTTTCTTTCCTACGTATTCCTGCCCTCTGAGCTATCCCCCTACTGCATTTCTGATCTCCCATGGTTGATTGTTCTAAGGAGTGTATCTACCTGGTGTAAATGTTCACCTTATATGCCTATCTATTGTTTGGCTAGAAGTCACAGGAATGAGTTCAATTCCAGGCCTGAAGGGTGACTAAGGGCCATAGTCTCAGGGCTTTCACCAGTTTCTATCAGACCAATAAGTCTGGTCTTTTATGATTTTGAGTTTTGTTCCACATTTTTCTCCCACTCCATCCAGGATCTCCTATACTGATCCCTTTCCAAATGGTTGACAGTGGTAGCTGGGCTCCATCTAGCTCTTCTGGTCTCCTGGTCATGTAGCCTGAGGTTTACATGGTCCACTATTTCCTTAGATTAATTGTGTTCATGCATCTTTGTTTTTCTTCATTCTTCTCTGCTCCAGATGAGGAGAGACCAGTTGTTGCATCTAGATGGCAGCTTGCAAGCTTTTAAGCCCAGTTGCTACTCACCAATGTCGGATGTAGAACAATGTTTTGGTATAGTATGTTATGCCAATTGAGCTTGATGTCCCCCGTGACCATGGCCCTGAGCCCACAGGTCCAACAACTTGCTCCCTCAGGGTGGTTTGCTGTGGTCAAGAAGTTATCATAACTTTGTCCCCTATTAGTTCTATTTATATGGACATTCTTAACAGCACATATAACTATGTATGTAGAAATATTGTCTGCCAAATTTATGTATGGTCGTGGGTTTAATCCCTTTTGCCTAGACATACCTGATTTTTCAGCCTGTCTACCTATGTATTGACCCATAGATTAATGTTTCATATTACTGATAATGCAGTATTATTGTATATGTAAAAGTGTTTATCTTTGTTGTCTTTACCCCTCGTGCACCTCTCTGTGTCTTCCTTTTCATTAATGTTATTGTTTTGGTCATTTGCTTTTTGTATATTGCCTTTCCCTTCAGCAAAATCAATGTTGGTCTTTTACCTATTTAGCAGTTTTCCCTCCTTCCCTCAACCCCTATCCCTGGTAACCAACAAAGAAAGTTTCTTTGATTTTTTACAATAGTGGAGTAATGCAATATTTGTCCTACTATTGTTGACTTATTTCACTCCTTTGTTGTCCTCCAAGTTCATCTACATTTTGTGGTGTTTTGTAGATTCTACATTATTCTCTAGTGTTGCATAGTATTCCATTGTGTGTGTGCATCATAGTTTGGTCCGTTCCTCCATTGATGGGACTTAGGTTGTTTCCATCTCTTTGCTATTGTAAATAGTGCTGTGATGAACATAGGTGTTCATATCTGTTTGTGTCCTGGCTTTCACTTCTTTAGGACATATACCTAGTAATGGGATTGCTGGATCAAATGGTTCCAACTTTTTAAGGAATCACCAGGGTGATTTCCACAGTGGTCATGTCATTTTACAGTCCCATCAGCAGTGTATGAGAGTCCCAATCTCTCCACATCCTCACCAGCGTTTGTTATTTTCTGTGTTGAACTTTGCTCTTAGTGCTGGGGTGAGATGGTATCTCATTATTGTTTTGATTTGTATCATTGTTTTTTTTTTGTTTGTTTGTTTTGTTTTGTTTTGTTTTGTTTAATGGCTAATGATCACAAACATTTCTTCATGTGTTTGCTGGCCACCTTCAATCTTTCGTGAAGTGTCTGTTCATGTCTTCTGCTTATTTTTAATTGGAATTTTGTCTCTTTGTTGTTGAGGTGTTGGAGTTTTCTATAAGTTTGAGAGATAAGTCCCTTGTCAGATACGTTGTTGCTGAATATTTTTTCCCAATCTGTAGGTTCTCTTTTTACTCTTCTGGAGAAGTCTTTTGATGCATATAAGAATTTAAATTTTAGAAGATCCCAATCATCTTGTTTCTCTTCTGCTGTTTGTGCATTTTGGAGTATGCTTGATAGTCTATTATGTGATAAATTAGGGCCCCTAAGTTTGCCTTGATGGCACATAACAACAACAACAAGTTTGCCCCTACTTTTTCTTTGATGAACTTTGTAGTTTTATGTTTGAAATTTAAGTCTTTGATCCATCTGTAGTTAGTTTTTATGTATGGTCTGAGGTATGGATCTTGTTTCATTTTTCTACAAATGGATATCCAATTTTGCCAGCACCACTTGTTAAAGAGACTATCTCATCCCCATTGAATGGATTCTGGCCCTTTGTCAAAGGTCAGCTGACCATAGGTGGATGGATCCATTTTTGGGTTCTCAATTATGTTCCACTGGTCTGTGTCTGTCATTGTACTAATACCAAGCTATTTTGACAACTATGTCTGTATGGTAGGTTTTGAGAGCTGGAGTGTGAGACTTCCTGCTTTGTTTTTTTTCTTCAGTAGCACTTTCCTTACCTGAGGTTTCTTTCCTTTTCATATAAAATTAGTGATTGGTTTTTCCATGTCCTTAAAGAATGTTGATAGGATCTGGATTCAGATTGCATTGAATGTATAGATTGCCTTGGGTAGTACTAACATTTTCACAATGTTCAATCTTCCAATCCACGAGCACAGTATGTTCTTCCATTTATGTAGATCTCTGATAGTTTCTTAAAGTAATATTTTGTAGTTTTCTTTGTATAGGTCTTTTGTCTCTGATAAGATTTATTCCCAAGTGTTTTACCTTTTTGGTAGCTATTTTAAATGGTATTGCTTTCCTTATTTCCTTTTCAGCAATCTCTTTGCTGGTTTAGAGGAATCCAACTGATTTTTGTGTGCTGATCTTATATCCTGCCACTATGCTAAATCTTTCAATTAGTTCCAGTAGTTTTCTTGCTGAGTCTCTTGGGTTTTCTATGTATAGTATCATATCATCAGCAAATAGGGATAGTTTGACTTCTTCCTTACCAATTTGGATGGGTTTGATTTCCCTTTCTTGCTTTATTTCCCTGGCAGGACTTCCAACAAATTGTTGAATAGAAGTGGTAATAGAGCCCATCCTTGTCTGGTTCCTGTTCACACGGGAATGGTTTCACTCTCTCTCCATTGATAATAATGTTGGCTATTGGGTTTGCATGTTGTTGTTGTTGTTGTTTGCCGTCGAGTTGGCCCCGACTCATAGCGACCCCTCCTTGGGTTTCCAAGGCAGTATCACTACGGAAGTAGGATTGCCCAACCTTCCTTCCAAGGAGTGGCTGGTGGGTTTGAACCGCCAGCCTTCTGGTAAATAGTCAAGTGCCTTAGGCACTATGCTACCAGAGCTCCTATTGGGTTTGCATATATGCCCTTTATTATGTTGAAGAATTTCCCATCTATCTATTCCTATTTTTATGAGTTTGTATCAGGAAAACTTTTATCAATGTTGGATTTTATCAAATGCCTTTTCTGCATTGATTGATGTGATCATGTGGTTCTTTTCCTTTTTTTTTTACTTATGTGGTTGATTACATTGATTGTTATTCTAATGTTAAACCATCTTTGCATACCTGATGTGAATCCCACTTGGTCATGCTATATTATTCTTTTGATATGTTGTTGGAGTCTATTGGCTAGGATTTTGTTGAAGAGTTTTGCATCTATATGCATGAGGGATATTGGTCTGTAGTTTTCCTTTTCAGTGGTGTCTTTGCCTGGTTTTGGTATCAAAGTTATGCTTGCTTCCTAAATTGAATTTGGGAGGATTCCATTCTTTTCTGTGTTCTGGAATAGTTTGATTAGGGTTACTGTCACTTCTTCTCTGAATGTTTGGTAGAATTCTCAGTGAAACCATCTGGGCAGGACTTTTTTTGGTTGGTAATTTTTTTTTCTTTTTAATGACCTGTTCGATTTTTTCCTTTGTTATGAGTCTGTTCATATTTTCTCTATCAGTCTGTGTTAGTTTAGGTAAGTAGTGTGTTTCTAGAAATCTGTCCATTTCTTCTAGGTTTTCAAACTTGTTGGAGTATAGTTCTTCATAATATCCTGATATTATCCTTGTTATTTCAATTGGTTCCATTGTGATGTCTCTACTTTCATTTCTTATTTGTGTCATTTGTATCTTCTCTTTCTTTTCCTTTGTTAAGTGTGCCAGTGGTTTGTTGATTTTATTAATCTTTTCAAAGAAACAATTTCTAGTCTAATTGATTTTTTTTCTCTTGTCTTTCTATTTTCTGTTTCATTTACTTCTGCATGAATCTTTATTATTTCTTTTCCTCTGGTGACCATAGGCTTTTTTTTTTTTTCCTCCTCTTTTCCTATGTGTTTGAAATGTTGCGTTAAGGTGTTGATTTTGGCTCTTTCTTCTTCTTTGATGTGTGCATTTATTTATTGCTATAAACTGCCCTCTGAGCACTGCTTTTGCTGTATCCCAAAGATTTTGGTATGTTGTGTATTCATTCTCATTTGAGTCAAGGAATTTTTTAATTTAATTTTTTTGTGTCACTTATCCATCTTAATATATCCCAAGTTTGTACATTGTGCAGCATCCAACATATTATGGGGATTTAATAAAATTCCAAAACAACTAATAAAATAGTATCATTTATTGCTTCCTCTGTCAATTGTAGTGCTCATGACCAAAAGACAAAAGAGACTGCAGTGATAAGAGAGAACCTACCATTGTTTTGTCAGCCTTGCAGAACCTGCTTAATTGAGGCCTCTTTTTTCCTGTCTGTAAAAGGCCATAGCAGTGCTGACCCTTTTCTCAGCAGTTTTCTGTGGAGTGGCTTGGAAAGAAAAGTGGTTCAAAATGTCAATAATTTAGGAGTGTCCCATAAAAGTAAGATAATAATGACAGTGTATGTTTGCCCCACATAGCATTGTAGTCCAGATTGTAAAGGCAGGAGTGAGGGGGAGCTTCCAAGACTGGCCTGCCACAGGCAGCAAAGAGCTCTATGTAACATTGTATGTGACAGTAGTACTGTAAGCTACTGTTATTAGTTATTGTGGGATATAATTCCCAGAGCAAGGCACAATGTACCTGAGCAGTTTCAAATGAATAATAAAACAAGTTTTTGAAACTGTTGCCAAAAGATAGGTATTTACATAACCTAGGTGTTATATGTTTCAGGTATGTATCTGTGGCCCCAGTTATGCAGTCTGTTTGCTGTCACTCACCTCAACGGTAGGAGGAAGAGAAAAGTATAATGGGATTCTCAGAGCTGACTCAGCATGTCCTTTTCTTGTTCTTTTTAATCACTCTTTCTCTGTGTCAGCCTCCTGTCTACACTTCTTCAACATTACCAGTAAGCCAATTGCAGTTAAATCAGTTCCAACTCATGGTGACCCCATGTGTGTCAGAGCAAAACTGGCTCCTTGGGGTTTTCAATGACTCACATTTTATAAGTAGGTCTCCAGGCCTTTCTTCCAAGGCACCTTTGGGTAGACTCAACCCTTCAACCTTTCAGTTAGTAGCCAAGCACATTAGCACCACCCAGGGACTATTGTGCACCACTAGCATCCCTTTCCTCTTATATATAGACAGAAGGCTGTCACCCATGGGAACTAATCTGAGTTATTCACACTAAAAGCTTTCCCTGCTAGCAAATACCTGCTCCACTTGACTGAAATTCTACCAAATAGAAATTCATGCATTTCAGTTAGGATTGTTTTGGCAAATAGATTTCATATCCCATGCAACTTCAGCTAATTGGCAATGGCTGCCCGGACTATCAGCTGGGCATCTGAGCTCAGCATGAAGAAGAACCTTGATGGGCTAGTAACATTCAGGATGACTGCATTAGGTACAAGTGAGGCCGTTCCTATGTGGGATCTGCCATCAACAGTTAATGTACTGCCACCTCTAGGAACCTTCTTTTGATTCATTTGCTGTCATATCTCAATGTATTTTCACAGATTGTTTCATTTATCTTGAATACCCTTTTCCCTTCTGTGTATATGGGGACTTTTAGTAGTCCTTCAAGACTATGGTCAAACATTTCTTCCTCTATTGAACCTTCTCTAGTTTCTCAGAGCTTCTTTTGGGATTAGTAGGTTGCGAGCCTCTGGGAATATGATTCCTAGTCTTATTCATCACACAGTCTCTACAGCAGCAGCAGGCACCAAAAGGGTGATGAGTGAGTAAAATTTCACTCTCTAGAAAATCACAGTCCATAGGGGATAAGAAAATAGGTAATATTTAATATAGAACATCGAGTATGATATAAACAACAACAACAAAGTGATTTTAAGAAAGTATTGTGGGAATTTAAAGTGTTACAAAAAATCTAGGTGTAAGACAAAACTTTATGAAAGAAATAATATATTTGAGTGACAACTTGAGAAATAGATAATAATGTTTTGACTGTAAGAGGTTACAGGATCATTGAGCAGGTATCTCCTCATGAAAGGAGAGTAGGGGAAGATGAAAATGCCACCAAAAGACACTGATATCATTTTATGTCACTGACAATGCAATAAAAATTAGCTTTTGTTATAAAACAGACTCATATTAAATAACAAAGATGAGGAACTATGACGCAGAAGTTCAGGGTCAGATTCCTTCCCTCCCCCAACAGAATCTGGATAGCAATAAGACTAAAGAATTATTGAAACAATGTATTAAAAAATGGAAAATAAAATTTTGTGTAATATTGTATGTGAACATTATGACAGTAATGTTGTAAGCTACTGTTATTTATTTGGCGATATAATTCCCAGAACAATGCACAATATACCTGAGCAAAAATAAAATTTCCCCACATCTTATTTTTCCTTAAAACATTGTGGTGGTGCAGTTGTTAAGCTCTCAGCTGCTAACTGAAAAGTCGGCAGTTCCATCCCACCAAGTGCTATGTGGGAAAAAAGCGTGGCAATCTGCTTCCTTAAAGATTTACAGCCTTGGAAACCATATGAGGCAGTTCTATCCTGTCCTATTGAGTCACTGTGAGTTGAAATTGACTTGATGATAACAAGTAAATGGGTCTGTCAACAAAATCCTAATGGAATAAGATACAAAGACAGTGAAAATTCCTTAGAAAGAGGAGGGCTAAGGAAGGCATGGAACATTGACTGAAAAAGGCAAACCTGCATTGAATTCTGTATTGAGAACCTCTGGTCCAGAACCACAGCCAGGGAACTTCAGATTAGGAAGAAAAATGGGATAAGGCAACTAACTCATCTTTGTAGAAAGACAAACATTTGGCCTCAAACTGTTGTGGGCTTGACTTGGAATTTTTGCTGAAGTAATCTTGGCATTCTGTTTTCTTGTTTGTTTGTATAATGGGAATAATAATATTAATGTCAAAGGGTTCTTGTGAGGATTTAATGCCTTGTTGAATGCCTTGCACATAATAAGACTCTAATACATGGTGACTATTATTTCTTAATACCTATTACATGCTGGAAGGAGCTCTGGTGGTGTAATGGTTAAGGTGTTTGTCTGCTAACCAAAAAGTCACTGGTTTGAACTCACCAGCTGCTCTATGGAAGAAAGATAAAGCAGTCTGCTTCTGTAAAGGTTTACACCCATGGAAACCCAATGGGGGGTCACTGTGAGTTGGAAACCACTCAATGGCAGTGAATTTGGTTTTTGGTGTTCTGTGCTAGGTAGGCACTTTACCATATGTCATATGTTGTTACGTTCTCGACTCCACTTTGAAAGGTATGAAAACCAATATATGATTGAACAAACAGCCTCAGAGTTAGGTAAGTTCTCAGATTCTATGCTTACTAAATGACAGACCTCTAAACTTGATGCCATCGACTCGGATCTGACTCATGACTCATAGCGACCCCTCCTTGGGTTTCTGAGGCAGTATCACTATGGAAGTGGATTGCCCAATCTTCCTTCTGAGGAGTGGCTGGTGGGTTTGAACCACCAGCCTTCTGGTTAGCAGTCAAATGCCTTAGGCACTACGCCACCAGAGACTTAGAGCTTAAATAACAAAATTTGTGTTGATCTCATTATACCATCCTCCTTCACAAACATGTGACAACCTGCATGCATATTTTTTTGCCTTTCGTTTTGCCCAGTACTGTCTTTAGTGTGCAAAATGTTAAGTGTTGGGCCACTAGCCCAAAGATTGGTCGTTCAAACCCACCCAGATGTGCTTCAGAAGAAAGCCCTTGTGATCGGCTTCTGACCTGACTCTGTGGCAACGGGCTTTTATTTTTTAGTTTCCTTTTTCTTTTTTCAGTCTTGACTCTGGCTTTTGAGCTTTCACTCAGTGCTACCAGAGCTCCCTCATCTTTGAGAGGATACGGGATGTTACTTATAGATATATCCATTTATATTTTTAACTCTCCAACCAATGTTACCCTCATTTCCAATTTCCATTAGCCATGGCCCTGAGAAGTAGGCCAGTGAAACATTCTGTCGGTTTGCTCTTCTTTTTGGTGTATTTGATTGCATTTGGTGTAGCTCTGTAGGAACCCAGAAAATGTCAGTTAGAAATGGTTCCTCTGTCCTGTGCTTAAGGCTAGACTTCTCAAGGCGCAGTCCCTTCACCAGCCCCACTGGCATCGTCTGGGACCTTATGCTGTTGTTTGTTATGGAGTGCATTCCAACTCATAGCAACTCTATGGCAGAGTAGAACTGCCCCACAGTTTCCTAGGCTAAAATCGTTATGGGAGGAGATTGTCAGGTCTTTTCTCCCATGGAACAACTGATGGGTTCAAACCACCAACCTTTTGGATAGTCTCTGAGTACTTAACGATTGCACCACCAGGGTTTCTGGGAACTCATTAGAAATGCAAACTCTTGGACCCTCTGCTTGACCTGTTGTTGTTGTTGTGTGCCACCGAGTCAGCCCCGACTCATAGCGACCCCTCCTTGGGTTTCCGAGGCAGTATCACTACGGAAGTAGGATTGCCCAACCTTCCTTCTGAGGAGTGGCTGGTGGGTTTGAACCGCCAGCCTTCTGGTTAGCAGTCAAGTGCTTTAGCCACTATGCTACCAGAGCTTCTTGCTTGACCTAATGAATCAGAAATATAGAGGTGGGGGGTGTGGAAAGTGGGGGAGAAGGTGGTGCGCTGGGATGGGCAACAGTTTGTTTTAATAAGCCTTCAAGGCAATTCTGAAGTGTGCTACACTTTGAAAGGCACTGATATGACATAAAAACAAACACACAAAAAAACCTGTTGTACCTTGAGTTAATTCATTGCCATTGAGTCAATTCTGACTCGTAACAACCCTATAGAGAGCAGAATTGCGCCATAGGGTTTCCAAGGCTGTAAATCTTTACAGAAGCAGACTGTCTCATCTCTCCCCTGTGGAGCAGCTGATGGGTTCAAACCACCAACCTTTTGGTTAGCAGCCAAGCTGTTTAACCACTGCACCACCAGGGCTCCTGATATTAAAAAATCCTGTAATTTAGCTTTTGATAATAGGAGCTCTGGTAGCATAGTGGCTAAGGCACTTGACTGCTAACCAGAAGGCTGGCGGTTCAAACCCACCAGCCACTCCTCGGAAGGAAGGTTGGGCATGCCTACTTCCGTAGTGATACTGCCTCGGAAACCCAAGGAGAGGTCGCTATGAGTCGGGGCCGACTCGATGGCAAACAACAACAACAACAATAGCTTACATTTGTAATACATTGATAACTTCGGCTTTTCTTTTTTGCTAAGGAATATTAAACATTGGTTGTAAACAACTTGAGGGTGTCGTATTTTTTTATCTCACCAACCTGGTTCTAATCAGGATATGAAATATCTGTTATAACTGCTCTGTTATTTAAGGACAATTTTCCAGTAAAGAAGTGTTCATTGCAAATGGCAACCTATTTCAGTAACTCCAGTTTTAGTCAGAAGTTTTTCTTCATGCCAAATTCTAATTATTCTCTGATTTTAAATGTATTACTACTTGATCTATCATCAAGATATAACATTTTTTAAGTGTGTGTTTGAATATTTTTTATTTTCAACACTAAATCCCACAAAATTCCAATACATTTATTCTCCAAATCCCTCCCTCTATAATCACTTGCAATCTTGACTTTTGTCCACCCATTAATAGTTAAGATATAATATGTTTTTTGACTACTTTTTTTGTTGTTGCAATTTTAAAACAGGCTAACTGAGCCATCGGTACTGAAAATATAAATTCAGGATTTTCTATCTTTCGCCTGACATTAAGTATTCTGAAAAACTGTCAGAATCTGTGTCTCAAATTATGGTTTTATAACCATAATTTTTGGAATGGAGGGAAACGTGGCATGCCAGATGCTTTAGAATCTAATACTAATGTCCTGGGAAATAATTTTTTTCTCTTATTTCCCAAAAGGATAATTAGTCCTTTATAGCATACATTTTCTAGGATGTCTGCCTGGCTCAAAACAACCTTTTGTGAATATCACCACCCATGTTTGTGCTTAGCGACTCTATAGCAGCAGCCAGACCACGTTGAATAATCTCTCCCAGGTAATGGGAACTGGAATCCAAAGATAGGATCAGTCTCTGCTGGTTGATGTTGCCGAGGATATGTGAGTTCAGAAGCTGTGGAACCCAGTCATGAGAAAGAAGCAGTGACCCAGATGTGCAGGAGGGGAAAAAAAAAAAGAAAAAGGCATGGACAAGAGACTATGGGGAGAAAGAAAAAAAAAAAAAAAAAAAAAGGATTGAGCAATTGTAGTAATTCCTGATGGTTTCCTAGTTTTTGATTCTCATCTTCTGTATCATCTAAAAAACTTGTCTTGTGTTATTTGATATGCCCTTTTATTTTATTGAAAACCACACTTTTTCTCCTCTTTCTTTTTTAGTTTTGCTTTAGCTCAATTTGAATAAGACTCTGTTATTTCCAACTCAAAGTGCCTCAATTAAGATTGGTCTTAGCTGCAGTTGAATTGGCCCCTGATTCATGGGGACTCATGAACAACTGTGCCATCCCATCACCAGCCCTTTCCTCCTAGTCTGTCTTGGTCTGGAAGCTCTGCTGAAACCTGTTTAACATCACTGCAACACGTAACTCTCCCCTGACAGATGGGTGGTGGCTAGGCCGGAGGGGCATTGGCCAGGAATCAAATCCAATATTCCACATGGAAGGCAAGAACTCTACCACTGATCCCCCACTCCCTCTAATTAAGATTATAGCAAATTAAGCAGCAGGGGAGAAATGTGACTGACCCCGAAATAAACCCCAAAATTGAACTCACACCTGTCAAACCATTTTGTAACAGTGGCTGAAAAGTTATTAGTATTGTTCTATGCTAAAAATCGGAAGGAAGATGGGGCAATCTACTTCCGTAGTGATACTGCCTTGGAAACCCAAGGAGGGGTCGCTATAAGTCGGGTCCGACTTGACAGCACATAACAACAACAACAGCATGCTAAAAATGAGTCAAATTCTATATGCTTCTCTTCAGTTATAAAGAAAATAACAATATCTCATTTCTCTATCAGTGGGAAAGATGGCTTGGCAGGAAGGCTGCTTTATCAACCCTTTAGTCAGGTTTCTCTTCAGAGCTCTCAGCATGGTATGGGCAAAGGAATATGGACTTTGATCAGAGAAAGTAAAGTTCGAGTTCTGGCTTAAACCACTAGCTCTGTTACCTTAGATAATTTACTTGATTGCTCTCTTCCATAGATTCATATATGGCATGACTAAGTATTGTAAAGGGTCTAGTTCATAACTGGTTCTCCCATGACAATCATCATCATCACTATCATATTTTGTGTACAGCCTCTCTTGTCCCTACTCTGGCCTCGGCAACGTCACTGAAGCAAAGGAGAAATCTGTTCACACTAGCCATTGAACAAACTTGTACCTCAGAATTTCAACTCTGAATTTACATTTGTTGTTGTTGTTGTTGTTATGTGCTGTCGAGTCAGACACGACTCATTGCGACCCCTCCTTGGGTTTCCGAGACAGTATCACTATGGAAGTAGATTGTCCCATCTTTCTTCTGAGGAGTGGCTGATGGGTGTGAACCACCAGCCTTTTGGTTAGCAGTCAAGTGTCTTAGGCAGTATGCTACCAGAGCTCCCCCCGAATTTACATTTAGTTCAGTGTTATTGCCACCCTGTGGATTTCTTGGGCAATGAAACTCAGTCTGAGAAATTGAAAGGGGGCTTACTGCTGCTGTTAGGTCTCAGTTGCCTTAGCACCCTCTTCTGGGCACTGGAGGCATGAGCACAGTCATTTCATTGCCTTTTGTGAGATGAATGAGATAATTAATTATACCCTCTTCTTTCACATACTCCTTTCTCAACAATTTTCAGATATGAAACTGAATCCCAAATGATTTGAATTTCAGGGATGGCCAGTACTAATCTAGCATGTGAACTTAAAGTGTCCTGACTTCCAACAAACATATTTTCCACTTATACAACTGGATAATAGATACTTATTTTTATAATTAGCTAATGCTTGTTTTTTTTTCATTATGTATCTATTTTATAAGTAGGAGTTAATTGATCAACTAATTTGGCATTAGCACTGTATTTGCTTGTGTTCCTGCCCTCTTTTGGTCTATTTCCTGTGTGCTGCCAATTCTCTTCCTTTGGAAGCATTTTCTTGTCATTTTTTTATGGAATTATCAAGTGACAGTCTAAGAGCCTATTCCTAGCTCCTGAAAACTCCTTGCAATTTTGCACCTTTGTGTATTACTGCCACATCCTATAATATCCCCCTAATGCTCTAAACCAAAAAAAAACCCCTCACTGCCATCAAGTCAATTCGCCTCATAGCAACCCCTACTTGGGTTTCTGAAGTGGTATCTCAACGGCAGTAGATTGCCCAGTCTTTTTCCTGAGGAGTGGCTGGTGGGTTTGAACTACCACCTTCTAGTTAGCAATCAAATGCCTTAGGCACTACACCACCAGAGCTCCCTAATGCGCTGATGTTATGCAAATCATACTGTTAGGCCCATTTCAAGTACTACTTACTTATCTGAGGCTTTCCAGCCACAATGGCCCTTGCTCCTCCTTTAGAGCTCCTGTCACAGGCTTATGTAACTTGTTAATGTGTATTTTTCTTTTTTTACATAAACTATGATCTCTTTGAAAGCAAAGATTATGTCTTAATTGTATTACTTAGAACACTTGAATTCCCAACATATACATGATTAATATGCACTTTTTTGATCCACTGTTGATCTTCCTGCTTTCTTTTCTCCCTTTCTACCACTTTTCCATTTTTTCCAAGTAGGCAGAAAAATAAAAACAACAATCCCGATGGTCTATTGTAGGTCACACTCCCTTCGCCGGTTACCTCCCAGTTAACTTCTACCCATCCAAGGTGACCCCACGTGTGTCAGTAGAACTGTGCTCTATACGGTTTTCTATGGCTGATTTTTCAGAAATAGATCACCAGGGCTTTCTTCCAAAGCAAGCATAGGTGGACTTGAACTGCCAAACTTTTGGCTAGCAGCTAAGGACGAGAACTCTTCTTTTCCTTCGTGAGGTATAAAAATGGAAGCTCAGGATTGTCACGAACTGGCAGATATCATGAGGGCAGGCCCTGATTTTAGGCCTTCTTTCCCTCCTGGATTTTTTCTTTCACACTATTATTGTTATTGTTGCCAGCACAGCCATGCATTTTACAAGATCTTTTCATGTTATACATAGAATTCTCATTCATTTCAATTGGGATGGTTGTTCTTGATTTGCAAAATTATCACCCATTTAATCTTTTAGATAAATTTTAGAATCAATTTGTAAAGTTCCTACAAATATTATTGTTTGGGATGGGGATTTGATTGAATTTAAAGAAGAATTCAGGAGAATTAACATCATTGCAATATTTATTTTCTCATTCTTTCACATGATTTATCATTTCATTTATTTAAATCTTTGTTTATGCCCTTCAGTAACATTTACATTTTTTCCTTGAAAATTCTTACATTGAGGTTCTGTAAATTGTTTTTGTAACTTACATTTTCTGCTGGACACTGTTGTATATAACAACTAATGCTAGTTGTTGTTAACTCCTATGGAGTTAGCCCTCAACTCATGGTGATTCCGTTGCACAATGGAACGAAACACTGACTGCTCCTGTGCCATCCCTACAATTCAGATTATTGTGACCCACAGGATTTTCTCTGGCTGATTTCTGGAAGCAGATCGCCAGATATTTTTCCTAGTCGATCTTAGTCTGGAAGCTCCGATGAAACCTGATCAGCATCATAGCAAGAGGAAAGCCTCCACACCCTCCTGCACTTCAGACCAGCCAGCCCTTCCTCTCATCCCTAGCTTGGATGGCTCGGGCTGAGCTAACCAGAACTTGACCAAATGAAGAAGAAGATGTTTGACTCTGAGCTAGTGAAAAATTGCAACAATTTGATGCTTTGCTCTGAACTGGACTTTGCTTATGGATGATGTGGTATTTAAGTTTGTGTGTCAACTTGGCTGGGCCTGGTCAGCCACTGTGTAGTATTCTCCATGATGAGACTGGTAATCAACTGCATGATAGAATCTACTATGAGCAGCTGAGTAGCTGCCCTAGGGCTGTGGTCTGCTTCTTGTATATAAGGAGAAGCCTTGGGAATGGTCTCTAGCTTATGCCACGCTTGGACCCTGCACGTAGCTGTGTCTGTGTTCAGCAGCCTGCCATGCTCTGCCAACCTTGGGACTTATGATGGACTTGAATTAATGGCCTGCTGTGTGGTTTTCTAACATCAGGACTGTGCCATTTTATTTGTTGGCCTTGGGCTTGTTAGCCTCAGCAGCCAGTAGCTGCCTGAGTGAAGAGATGCCTCTTACTTCAGTGGGCCAGGAGCACACAGCCCCTAGAGCCTGTGAACTCAGACTTCTAGCCTTCCTAACTGTGAGAGAATAAACTCCTGTTTGTTCAAGCCATTCCATTTATGGTATATTCTTCTCAGAGCGGCACTAGGTAACCAGAACAGATGGAGATGCTGAAAGTCCACTGAAACAGAAGATTCTTCAGAGAAAGGAGCATGCTTGTCTCCTCAGAGTACTGGTTTAATTGTTATTGTTGTTGTTGTTATTTGCCATTGAGTCGTACCCGACTCATAGCGACCCCTCCTTGGGTTTCTGAGGCAGTATCAATATGGAAGTAGATTGCCCAACCTTTCTTCAGAGGAGTGGCTGGTGGGTTTGAACCGCCAGCCTTCTGGTTAGCAGTCAAGTGCCTTAGACACTATGCTACCAGAGCTCCCTAATACTAAATAGAAGATGTAAATAGGGTTAATGCATTTTTTGTTGTGAGCATGTTAGCTGTACTGTATTAGTTGCAAGTATGACTTTATCACTTTAAAAAAGTATGACTTTTTTAATTCTTTTTTAAATTTTTATTGTAATTTGGGTGAAAGTTTACAGAACATATTCATTTTCCATATAATTCACATATACTTTCTCTCATGACATTGACTCCAATTTCCTACAATGCAACAGCTGTCTTCCCACTTCCTCCCCATAGTTACCTCTTCCCTGTGTCCTTCCCTGCCATGCACTCCTGCCCCCTGAGCTGTCTCCCTGTGTAGACACAGCCCTTCTATTCTCCCATGATTGATCTCTTCAAGGAGTGTATCTACATAATGTAAATGTTCACCTCACATGCTTGTCTTTTGTTTGGCTGGAAGCCACAAGAGTGGGTTCAATTCCAGACCTGAAGAGCAGCTAGGGGCTGTAGTCTCAGGGGTTTCACCAGGTTCTATCAGACTAGCAAACCTGGTCCTTTTTGTTTTTTTTTTATGATTATAACTTTGAGTGTTCTTCCACATTGTTTTCCCAGTCTATCTAGGATCTCCTACATAGATCCCCCTCCAAGTGGACGACAATGGTAGCTGGGCACCATCTACTTCTTCTGGTCTCATAGTCATATAGGCGGAGGATTGCATGGTGTACCAATCACTTGGAATAATTGTTTCCATGCATCTTTCCATTCTTCTTTGCTCTGGATGAGGAGAAACCCATCGTTGCATCTAGATGGCTGCTTGCAAGCTTTTAAGATCGCAGTCGCTACTCACCAAAGTAGAATGTGGAACAATGTTTTGTGCAGTATGTTATGCCAATTGAGCTTGATGTCCCTTGTGACCATGGTCCTGAGCCCACAGGTCCAACTCCTTGGGTTTCCGAGGTAGTATTCTATGGAAGTAGATTGCCCAATCTTCCTCCAAGGAATGGCTGGTGGGTTTGAACTACCAGCCTTCTGGTTAGCAGCCAAATGGCTTAGGCACTATGCAGAACATAGAAATACACTTGTAGAAACATTGTCTGCCAACCATATACATGGTCATGAGCACACTCCCCCCT
Organism: Orycteropus afer afer; assembly: GCF_000298275.1. Classification (NCBI taxonomy): domain Eukaryota; kingdom Metazoa; phylum Chordata; class Mammalia; order Tubulidentata; family Orycteropodidae; genus Orycteropus; species Orycteropus afer. Next base: position 409,458 of record NW_006922474.1, read on the forward strand.
GCATAGGCATTCCTGATCATTCAGCCTGTCCACCTATCTATCCACCTGTAGATAAATGTTTGCCATCACTGACAACACAGTATTTTATGTGCAAAAGGCTTCATCTTTGTTGTCTGTACCTCCTATGCACCTCTGTATGTCGTCCTCTTCCTCATTGCCACCATGTTGATCACTCACATTTGGTACATTGCCCTTCCCTTCACCCAAATCAGTACTTGTCTCGACTTATCTAGCAGCGTTCCCTCCTCTCTCCTCTTACCCCTGGTAACCAACAAAGAAAGTTTCCTTCCATATATAAACCTTTCCTTGACTTTTTACAATAATGGACTAATACAGTATTTGTCCTACTGTGATTGACTTATTTCACTCAGCATAATGTCCTCCAAGTTCATCCACATTATGTGGTGTTTTGCAGAGTCTAAGTTATTCTTTAAGGTTCCATACTATTCATTGTGTGTATGTACCAGAGTTTGGTTATCCATTCTTCTGTTGATGAGTACCTAGGTTGTTTCCATCTTTTTGCTATTTTAAACAGTGCTGCAATGAACATGGGTGTGCATTTATCTGTCCTTGTCCTGGCTCTCACTTCTTTAGGATATATACCTAGTAATGGAATTGCCAGGTCAAATAGTACTTCTAATTCCAGTTTTTTAAGGAATCGCTATACTGCTTTCCACAGTGGTTGTACCATTTTACAGTCCACCAGCAGTGTATGAGAGTCTTAATCTCTCCACATCTTCACCAGCATTTTGTTATTTTCTGTCTTGTTGAACTTTGCTATTAGTGCTGGGGCAAGATGGTATCTCACTGTTGTTTTGATTTGCATCTCTCTGATAGCTAATGATCGTGAACATTTCTTTATGTGTTTGTTGGCCACTTGAATATCCTCTTTGGTAAAGTGTCTACTCATGTTTTCTGCCCATTTTTTAATTGGATTATTTTTCTTTTTGTTGTTGAGGTGTTGGAGTGTCCTATAAATTTTAGAGATAAGTCCCTTGTCAGATATGTCATTGCTAAATATGTTTTCCCAATCTGTAGGTTCTCTTTTTACTTTTTTGGGGAATTATTTGGAAGCACATAGCAATTTAATTTTTAGAAGGTCCCATTCATCTAGTTTATCTTCTGCTGTTTGTGCATTTTGGGTTATGCTTGATAGTCTATTTATGCTATAAATGTTGTTTTTGTTAGGTACCATTGAGTTGTCACCGACTCACAGCGACCCTATGCACAGCAGAACAAAACACCGCCTGGTCCTGAGCCAGCTCCTTGATTCTTTCTATACTTAAGCCCATTGCCGCCACCACCATGTCAGTCTATCTCGTTGAGGGCCTTCCCCTCTTTCGTTGACCCTCCACCTTACCAAGCATGACATCCTTCTCCAGGGAATGGTCCCTTCTGACAACATGACCAAAGTGTGTGAGATGAAGTCTGGCCATTCTCGCCTCCAAGGAGCATTCTAGCTGCACTTCCTCCATGACAGACCTGTTAGTTCTTTTAGCAGTCTACGGTACTTTCAGCATTCTTCACCAACAGCACAGCTCAAAAGCATCAACTCTTCTTTGGTCCTCCTTATTCATTGTCCAGCTCTCACATGCATATGAGGCGATTGAAAATACCCTGGCTTGTGTCAGGCATACCTTAGTCCTTAAGGAGATATCTTTGTTCTTCAGCACTTGAAAGAGGTCCATTGCAGCCGATTTGCCCAGTGCAATACATCTGATGTCCTGACCGATGCTTCCATTGGCGTCGATTGTAGAACCAAGCAATGTGAAGTCTTTGACAATTTCGATCTTTTCTCCATCTATCTTAATGCTGCTTATAGGCCCAGTTGTGAGGATTTTTGTTTTCTTTATATTAACATGTAATCCATACTGCAGACTATAGTCTTCAATCTTCACTCAAGTAAGTACTTCAAGTCATCCTCACTCTCAGTAAGCAAAGTTGTGTTGCTAGCGTATTGCAGGTTGTTACTGATTCTTCCTCCAGTCCTGATGCCACATTCTTCTTCATATAGTCCAGCTTCTCAGATTATCTGCTCAGCATACAGATTGAGTAAGTATGGTGAAAGGATACAGCCCTGACAAGAAGGGAGTCCTTCTTGATTTTAAACCAGGCGGTGTTCCCTTGTTCTGTTTGAATGACAGTCTCCTAGTCTATGTACAGGTTCCTTATGAATACAATTAAGTGTTCTGGAATTCCCATTCTTCTCAATGTTATCCACAATTTGTTATGATCCACACAATGAAATGCTTTTGCATAGTGAATAAAACACAAGTAAACATCTTTCTGGTATTCTTTACTTTGAGCCAAGATCCGTCTGACATCAGCAATGATATCCATCATTCCATGTCCTCTTCTGAATCCAGCTTGCATTTCTGGAAGTTCTCTGTCAATATACTGCTGTAACCATTTTTGAATTATTTTCAGTAAGATTTTACTTGCGTGTGATATTAATGATATTGTTTGATAATTTCCACATTCTGTGGGATCACCTTTCTTTGGAATGGGTACAAATATGGATCTCTTCCAGTCAGTTGGCCAGGTAGCTGTCTTCCAAATCTCTTGGCATAACCGAGTGAGTGCCTCCAGTGGGGCATCTGTTTGTTGAAACATCTCAATGGGTATTCCATCAATTCCTGGAGCCTCATTCTTCACCAGTTCTTTCAGTGCAGCTTTGACTGCTTCCTTCAATACCAATGATTCTTGAATATATGCCACCTCCTGAAATGGATGAAGATCAACCAGTTTTTTTTGGTACAGTGACTCTGTGTATTCCTTCCATTTTCTTTTGATGCTTCCTGCATCATTCAATGTTTTGCCCATAGAATCTTTCAATAATGCAACTTGAGGCTTAAATTTTTTCCTCAGTTCTTTCAGCTTGAGAAATGCCTAGCATGTTCTTCCCTTTTGGTTTTTGAACTCCAGGTCTTTGCACATTTCATTATAGTAAATGGGTTTGTCTGCTTGAGCTGCTCTTTGAAATCTTCTGTTCAGCTCTTTTATCTTGTCATTTCTTTCATTTGCGTTAGCAACTCTCTGCTGAAGGGCAAGTTTCAGAGTCTCTTTTGTCATCCATTTTTGTCTTTTTTTCTTTTCTTGTCTTTTTAGTGACCTCTTGCTTTCTTCATGTATGATGCTCCTGATGTCATTCCACAATTCTTCTGGTTTTTGGTCACTGGTGCTCAATGCATCAAATCCAGGAGTAATATATTCAAGGTCATATTTTGGCTCTCTTGGATTTGTTTTAATTGTCTTCAACCTCAAGTTGAACTTGCAATGAGGAGTTGATGGCCTGTCTACCTTATTAATAGCAGAGAAACACTGTCCGATACAATACTGGGCAACTTTATGAATAGCTTGGAAACATTGTCCAACACAGTGCAGGAAGATGAGCTTTTCCATCTCCTCTTGCTGCGCATGTAGTCAATCTGATTCCTGTGTACTCCATCTGGTGAAGTCCATGTGTATAGCTGCTGTTTGTGTGGTTGAAAAAAGGTATTTGCAATGAATAAATCGTTGGTCTTCCAAAATTCTATCATGTGATCTCCAGCATTATTTCTGTCTTCAAGGGCAAATTTTCCAACAACTGTTGATTCTTCTTTGTTCCAACTTTTGCATTCCAATCACCAGTGATAAGCAACACATCTTGATTGCATGTTCAGTCAATTTCAGACTGTAGAAGTTGATAAAAATCTTCAATTTCCTCATCTTTGGCTTCGGTGGTTGGTGCATAAATTTGCATAATAGTAATATTAACAGGTCATCCTTGTAGACGTATGTATATTATCCTATCACTGACAGCATTGTACTTCAGGACAGATTTTGAAACACCTTTTGTGATGATGAATGCCACACCATTCCTCTTCAATCTGTCATTCTTAGCATAGTAGATCATATGGTTGTCTGATTCAAAATGGCCAAAATCAATCCATTTCAGCTCACTAATGCCTAGGATATCAATCTTTATGCAACCCATTTCATTTTTGACAACTTCCAATTTTCCTAGCTTCATACTTCATACATTCCATGTTCTGATTATTAATGGATGTTTGCAGCTATTTCTCCTCAATTTGAGTTGTGCCATGTCAGCACATGGAGGTCCTGAAAGACTTACTTTATCCATATCATTAAGGTTGGTTCTACTCTGATGAGACAGCTCTTTCCCAGTCCTATATTGAGTGCCTTCCGACCCAAGAGGCTCATCTTCCTGCACTGTGTTGGACAATGTTTCCAAGCTATTCATAAATTTGCCCAGTAATGTATCAGACAGTGTTTCTCTGCTATTGATAAGGTTTTCCCTGGCCAAGTTTTGAGAAGTGATGGTCTCTTCCTTCTTCCTAGTTTGTCTTAGTCTATAAGCTGCGTTGAAACCTGTGCACCATGTACAATTCTGCTGGCATCTGAAACACCAGTGGCACAGCCTCAAGCCTCACAGCAACATACAAGACTCACAAGATGACAAACTGACATACAAATTTGTCTCCCTTAGCTGCTGGAAACCTCTGCACCCTCCCCTTACCTAATTCCTACCTGGAACCTGCCACTCTGTAGTCCCCAGCCTCTCCCTCTTTTTCCTGGCTGTAGGGGGCTTGAGGCCTGCCTTGCCTCCTGCCCCTTTACCTGGATATCCTGCCACTCCTGAAGTCCCCGAGGCCACTCCTGCTTCCTCCTTTCCTGGCTCTAGGGGGCTTTATGAGGACCCCTAAATTTGCCCCTATTTTTCCTTGAGGAACTTTATAGTTTGAGGTTTCACATTTAAGTCTTTGTTCCACCTGGAGTTAGTTTTGTGTATGGTGTGAAGTACCAATCTTGTTTCATTTTTCTACAAGTGGATATTCAGTTTTGCCAGCACCATTTGTTAAACAGGAGCTCTGGTCGCATAGTGCCTAAGGCATTTGACTGCTAACCAGAACGCTGGTAGTTCAAACTCACCAGCCATTCCTTGGAAGGAAGGTCAGCAATCTACTTCCGTAGTGATAACTGCCTTGGAAACCCAAGGAGGGGTTGCTCTGAGTTGAAATCGAGTCAACGGCAGTGAGGTTTTTTTTTTTTTTTTTGTTAAACACACAATCTCTTTCCCTTTTAATGGATTTCAGCCCTTTGTCAAAGATCAGCTGACCATAGGTGGATGGATGTATTTCTGGGTACTTTATCATTGTCTTTATTTAGAGATTATGTGTGATTTAAGGAGATGTGTACAGGTGCCAAGTTGACAAGGAGTGTATTGTGGTAGTTAAGGTTGTGTGTCAACTTGGCTTGGCCATGATTTTGAGTGGCTTGGCAGCTGGATTTACTTATTGGATGTGGTGTAATCATCTCCATGGTGGAATCTACTGTGAGTATCTAATTGGTTGAAGGGAGTTGCCTTCTGGGTTTATCTTGCTTCCGCTATATATGGAGAAGCTTTGGGAAAGGTCTCTAGCTTTTTGACGCATTTTGGATCCTGCATTTCACGCATCATCATCTCCATTTCCTAGACTCGAACCAGTGCCTGCCATATTGCCTGCTGATCTTGAGATTGTTGCCTGTTCAGCCTGTGAGCCAACAACCTGTCACTTTACCTACTGATTTTGGATTCATCAGCCTCAGGAGCCAGCAGCTGTGTGAGTCAGGAGAGGCTTTCAGCATTCTCCAGTGGGCCCAGAACAAGAGGCAGAGCAAAGCCCAAAGTCAAGGGGTCTCCACTCAGGCCTTCAAGTTGGCACTCTGAACTCTGACTTCCAGCCTAGTCTTCACCTAGAGCCAGTACTCTGAACTTGGACTTCTACCTCCTGAATTGTAAAAGAATGAATTTCTGTTTGTTAAAGCATCTACTTGTAGTATTTCTGTTATAGCAGCACTAGAGAACTATAGTGGCATTTATTCCCTTTTCAGAGTTCCCTTTGTTAGTGTAAAGGAATCTGACTGACTTTTTTTATGTGTATTGATCTTGTACTTGCCACTTTGCTGAACTTTCAATTAGTTCCAGTAATTTTCTTACTGAGTCTTTGGGATTTTCTACGTATGAGGTCATATCATCTGCAAATAGAGATATTTTTACTTCTTTGCCAATGTAGTTTCCCATTCTTGCCTTATTGCTCTTGCAAGAACTTCCAATACAATATTTAATAGGAGTGGTGATAAAGGATATCCTTGTCTGGTACCTGTTTGTAAGGGGAAAGATTTCAATTCCTTCTTATTGAGAATAATGTTGGCCATAGGTTTTGATTATATGCCCTTAATTATCTTGAGGAATTTCCCTTCTATTCCTATTTTGTTCAATGTTTTTATGGTATAGCGTTCTTTCATGGTCCCTTGGTGGTACAGAGTTTGCACTCAGCTACTAATCAAAAGATTGAGGGTGTGAATCCAGTCAGCAGTTGCATGGAAAGAAATCTTGCTGATCTGCTTCCATAAATATTGCAGTCAAGAAAACCCTATGGAGCAGTTTTATTGTGTAAAACCTGGAATCGTCACAAGTCAGAACCAACTCTAGTGCAGTGGGTTTGGGTTTTTTATTTTTAATGGCATTCTTTCACTACATTATATAATTGTATATAAAAATAATTTTTAAAGATCCTTTTGAACTTAGGGATAAGGTCACAAGAAAATAGAACTCATCAGAAGTCTAAATAAACACACCCACATACATATTTATACACACACAGACACACACACCACAACTTTTTACCACTTTTTTGGATTGTGGTGGCTTTCTGTTCTTGTCATTCTGAAAGTTATGCCATCAGTATTTCAAGTTCCAGAAGGGTTACACATGGAGACAGGTTTGAGAAAAACTTCCAGACTAAGACAGATTAAGGAGAAGGACCTGGTGATCTACTTCTGAAGAGAATTGGCCAGTGGAAACCTTATGGATAGCAATGGAACATTGTCTGATACAGTGTTGGTAGATGAATCCCTCAGGTTGGAAGGCACTGCAAATACAACTGGGGAAGAGCTGCCTCCTCAAAGTAGAATTGACCTTAATGATGTGGATAGAGTAAAGCCTTTGGGGCCTGTTTGCTGATCTGACATTACTCAAATTGAGAAAAAACAACTACAAACATCCATTAGTAATTGTAACATGGAACATACAAAGTATGAATCTAGGAAAATTGGAAGTTGTCAAACATGAAATGGAATGCTTGAAAATAGATATCCTAAATATTAGTGTGCCAAAATGGACAGTTATTGGCATTTTGAATCAGAAAATCATATGGTCCACTTTTGGGGATTATAAATTTAAGAGGAATGGTGTTGCATTCATTGTCCGAAAGCAAGATCTATCCTGAAGTACAATGCTGTCAGTGATAGGATAATATCCCTATGTCTACAAGGAAGTCCAGTTAATATGACTATTACTCAAATTTATACACCAAACACTGATGCCAAAGATGAAGAAATTAAAGATATTTACCTTCTGCAGTCTGAAAATAGTCAAACATGCTATCACGATGTATTGATAACTACTGGTGATTGGAATGCTAATGTAAAAAACAAAGAAGGATCAGTATTGAAAAATATCGTCTTGTGATAGAAATGACACTGGAGATCACAAGATAGAATTGTGTACAACCAATGACTTATTCATTGCAAATACTTTTTTTTTCAAATACGTAAATTGTGAATATACATGTGGACCTTGCCAAATAGAATACAGGAATCAAGTTGATTACATCTGTGGAAAGAGATGATAGAGAAGCTCCATGCCATCAGTCAAAATGAGGCCACGGGCTGACTGCAGAACAGACCATCAGCTGCTCATATGAAGCTGCAGACAATTAAAACAAGTCCTTGAAAACCAAAGTATGACCTTGCATATAAATTTAGAGACCATCCCAAGATTAGATTTGATGCATTGAAGACTAATTACAGAAGATCAGATGATTTATGGGATGACATCAAAGACATCACACACAAAGAAAGCAAATGATCAGTCAAAAGACAAGAAAAAAATAAGACCAAAATGGATGTCAGAAGAAACTCTGAAACTTGCTTGTGAATGTAGAATAGCTAAAACAAACTGAACAAAGGATGAAATAAAAGAGCTAAACAGAAGATTTCAAAGGGCATCTTGAGAAGACAAAGTAAAGTATTATAATGAAATGTGCAGAGATGTGGAGTTAGAGAACCAAAAGGAAGAAAAGCACTCAGCATTTCACAGGGAGCTCTGGTGGCATAGTGCCTAAGGCATTTGACTGCTAGCCAGAAGGCTGGTGGTTCAAACCCATCAGCCACTCCCTGGAAGGAAGATTGGGCAATCTACTATCCATAGTGATACCACCTCGGAACACTGAATGACGCAGGGAGTATCAAAAGAACATGGAAAGAATACACAGCCACTGTACCAAAAAGAATTGATCAATGTTCAGCCACTTCAGGAGATAACATATGATCAAGAAACAATGGTTACTAAAGGAAGAAGTCCAAGTTGCACTGAAGTCATTAGTGAAAAATAAGGCTCTGAGAATTGACAGAATGCCAATTAAGGTGTTTCAACAAACAAATGCAATGGAGGAAGTGTGCTCCGTTGTCTGTGCCAAGAAATTTGGAAGATAGCTACCTGAACAACTGACTGAATGATAAATACATTTATGCCCATTCCAAAGAAAGGTGATCCAACAGAATGACCTGGTTAGCAGCCAAATGCCATACCCATTATGCCACCAGAGCTTAAGAACCGTCTAGGCACTGCAAAATGTATTAATAAAATAATGTTTAACAAGGCAAATATTCCTGACTCTCATGGAGTTTGTATCACATGAGGGTTACATGTTAAATGAATGCTTATAGTAAAGCAAAATTATTTCAATTGTACTAAGGACTCTAACCACAACCCATATGCCAGTTTATTGTACTGTGGTGGCCTACATATTGCTATGGTGGTGGAAGCCGTGCTATCAGTATTTCAAATACCAGCTGGATGACCCATGGTGGACAGGTGTCAGCAGAACTTCCAGACTAAGACAGGCTAGGAAGAATAGGCTGGTGATCTGCTTCTGAAAATCAGCCAACAAAAATCCTGTGGATCAGAATAGAATGTGTCTGATATAGTGCTGCAAGGTGAGACCCTGGGCGTAATAACTGCAGCAATGGACTCAAACATACCAACGACCATGAAGATGGTGCAGGACCAGACAACCTTTCATTCTCTTGTACAAGAGGTCACCATTAGTGGGAGCCAACTCAACAGCAACTAATAACAATGAAGGGCTGTAAAGCAAGAAATCATTTGGCAATGTACTACTCAAAAGACTTAGAAATACTCCATTAAACCAGGATAACTGGAATTTTATATTCCAGAAGGCATTCCTGAAAAATATTTGCTTTTTAAATTGTTGGAAAATGTGATTGCAGAATTTTTGTGGCTTCTATTAGAAGAATTAAAAATGTAGAACTTAATCATTTTCATCTCTTACTGTTTAAATGAGGAAAACAAAGAATCCGGCAGGCAGAATTATTCAGCTTATTGGAGACTGGTCCTCTACTGTGAAGAGAAGGGCAGGTCTTATTGCTGTTGTACAATTCCATAGCAATGATTAAAACTAAGCAAATATGCATCAGAGGGTTCCTGGATTCTAATTAGTATGTCAGGAAAGCAAAAATAAAAACTTCTAAGGAAGGTTGGGCAATCCTACTTCCGTAGTGATACTGCCTCGGAAACCCAAGGAGGGGTCGCTGTGAGTCGGGGCCGACTCGACGGCAAACAACAACAACAACAACAAAATATTGATTAGAGTTTGCTGAATACAAGAGTTTTTTCATTACTGGTGTCCTTAATCTATACTTTAATAGTAGTTGAGCCAATAAGAAATAGCCTCCGGTTTCTAATGATTAATATTATACAAAATTATCCAATTTTTGAATTATTTTTGAATTATAATAATTAAAATTAAACAAGTTTATCAAATTTTAAAATGATCAAATTGATAATAAATTATCAACAATACACTGAGTGCCCATGGTGCCCTAGGCACATTTATAAGCATTAGGCACTTCTGAACAAAACAGATGAAAGTTCTTGACCTCAGGTTACTTTAGATGTATGTATAGAAAACATCCACCATTCTCCACCCCTCCTCTCTTTGTGGGCACAGTTGGGGGAAGAGAGGTCTCCTGCTTTTGATGATTGGTCTCAGGGAAAACTAAAGGCAACTGAGTTCCAGTCAAAGAAACAGACAGCTGTGATGCAGCTCTTGTTTGTCACAGTGATGCTTGCTAACTCTGAGGTGTCCTCACAGCTTATTCTTCAACAACCAACTACACTTGTGGGCTCAGTCTAGCCAAGCCCAATGTTCAGGCAGTCACTACCCATCCATCATAGACCATCTGCACTTCCAGGCACAATGCTCAGGACATGTAGAAAGGGTTAGTTACCTTTCCACAGTGATGTTAATGGACTACTGGGAGTTCAAGCCAGGGAACAATAGATTGAGAAGTGAAAAATTGTTAAGGAAGTATTGTTAACCAGCAGAGTGAGACTGTGGTGACTTTAGATGTCATTTAAACAGTTATCCAGATCCTGCCTCTCATATTTCTGCCTCAGGGTTCTTGACGAGGGAGCTTATCTGAAAGGAACAGTGGACAAAAGAAAACCACAACATAGTGGGGTTGCATCATACAAAGTTAGGAACCAAAGTAAGAATATAAGATGAAAGAATCATGTATTAACAGAATTACCCATAATAATCCATTTATCACTCCAAGTTAAAGTACTTGGCACATGTGTTTGTTTTTACAACTACAGTGTATATTAGTGCCTATAACCCTTTACTAGTCAATATTTTTTTTGTGCCCTTAGATTATTCTCTAATTTCTCTCAAGAATATTGACAAATGCACAACCACTTACATATCTGGCTATGAGTCATGCATTCCTTTCCTCTTTCTTTTTCTTTCTTACTCTCTATCTGGTAAGTTCTTTGAATCAATTACATATTATTTCCCTAGATTTGCCAGTATTCATTGGCTTTATTAGCATGATTGTAATTAGGATAAGTGATACTCAATGGATATACAATATTTCAGTATGCTGAATATATATATGGTAAGATTCCACTGTGTCATTTACAACATATCTGGTAAGCATAGAGTGTTGTTGTTGTTGTTGTTATGTGCCGTCGAGTCGGCCCCGACTCATAGCGACCCCTCCTTGGGTTTCCGAGGCAGTATCACTACGGAAGTAGATTGCCCAACCTTCCTTCTGAGGAGTGGCTAATGGGTTTGAACCACCAGCCTTCTGGTTAGCAGTCAAGTGACTTAGGCACTATGCTACCAGAGCTCCTAAGCATAGAGTAATGCAGCTCTATTTGGTATAAACAGTATTGGGATTCCAGAGGCCTCTGTCTCTGTCTCTCAATAGAGAAGGCTAAGCACAAGAGGGGACCCTTTTCTATGTATGTTGTTGTTGTTGGCTGTCGTCTAGTAGATTCCAACTCCTCTTGACTCCATGAGAGTAGAGTAGAACTATTCCATAGGGTTTTCAAGGCTGTGACTTTCAGAAGCAGATCACTGGGCCTGTCTTCCAAGGTGCATCTGGGTGGGTTTAAATGGCCAGTCTTTGGGTTAGTAGTCAAACATTTCACTACTGTGCTGTAGACCTAGCATCAAGGGAACAAACTCAACTGGATGTACTCTAGGAAGTGAATGATGAGGAGTGCATTGCACATGGGATTCTGAAAGAGCAACCCACATCTGGTATATAGCCTAGTTAATATCCTGGTATCCTTCGTTCTGAACAATCAAATCAGCAAATCCTCCTCTCCTGAGAGGCAGCAGAAAGGGAGGAGAGCAGAGGGGACAAAGAACTGTACACATGGCAAGAAGAACGGTATATGAAGAAGGTTAAACCTATCTCTCTCCCCACAATTCCCTCATTAGACATCCATTGTCCTACAGTTACAAAATGAGCCCAAATTTTACAACTAAAAACATCACCAAAGGAAAAATGCCTCCTATTAGTGCTTTATCAAAGTTCTGATGCCTTATAAATTAAAATCCTAACGAAGCTAAATTACAAAATACTTCATTCTCCAACTTCATCTTTTACTCATTCTTATCCAGACCATTCAGATGCCTAACTAGATTCTATTTTCCTTTTGTTATAACTAAGCTTCAGCCATCTTTCATTTGAGCAATTATAACTCACTGCCATCACATCAGACCTGACTCATAGTGACCCGTCCTTGGGTTTCCGAGGCAGTATCTCTACAGAAGTAGATTGCCCAATCTTCCAAGGAGTGGCTGGTGGGTTAGCAGTCAAGTACCTTAGGCGCTACACCATAGGTCCTTGAATCTCCAAAGTTGAAAAAACCCCTTGTTCCCCACCCACAGTCTGTTATGTACTTAATTATCCAAATAACAAAAGGACAACTGGACATAAAAAAAAATTATAGAAATATCTCTATACTGAAATTTAGAAAATTTACCTTGAGCAAATTTAGTTAGCAAACATTTAATGAGCAAAGGCAATGCTTCCTCATTACTGTTGCCAACCACAGGGATAGGAAAATGGAAAAATTTCTAAAAAAGTGAAGATAGAAAATCTTGTTTTCAATTTAGATATCAGTCGATTTGTACCAGATGTCCATAGCCCACAAATTATGAACTTCAACTCAACTGGGAGAAATACTCTCCTTAAAGAGGTTAGTGGTTTTATGCTTCACCTATACAGGCATGTTCCTGGGTTACGAGTGTCTGACTTATGTACAACCCATAGTTATGAACAAACCCCATAAAGCTTATTACATTAAAAATTCAAGGTATATACAACAGTGCGTAATAACAAATGGGCACTACTTGGTGCTGCCCATAAAAACACATTTATTATTACTGTATTATTATGTTAAAATATTTTAATGTATTTGAAAATATTTCTTTAATGTTCTTATGCATAGAAAATACACTATACATTGTTGTTGTGGTTGTTGTTATGTGCCGTTAAGTTGGACCCGACTCAGAGATCCCTCCTTGGGTATCCAAGGCGGTATCACTACGGAAGTAGATTGCCCAACCTTCCTTCCGAGGAGTGGCTGGTGGGTTTGAACCACCAGCCTTCTGGTAAGCAGTCAAGTGGCTTAGGCACTATGCTACCAGAGCTCCTTACACTATACATTAAGACGATCATTTGACTATCTGACATTAGATACGAACTGTACCTAACTGTTCCAATTTACATATAACTTTCATTTAAAAACAGATTTAGGAATGGAATTCATTTAGAATTCAGGGACTGCCTGTATATCTTCTCTCAGAGAGTAAATTTAAAACTTTGTCTTTTTTCAAATTTTAGAATCATTATTTATAATTTACTGAAGGAGTTTTTCTTCCCATTACTAACAATTTAGCATATGAATTTCCCCCTTCTTCTTTTTGAATCTCATATTCTTGGCCTTACAATGCTGAATACAGAATGAGTTCTTGCACAGTATTTTTGAGCAGGGCACCTTTATTTGTAAAACGTAGATCCAAGTAGATACTCACTTTTACTCTCAGTCTTCTGTTCCTCTTCCTGTATATTTTCCTCTCCAGCAGCGGCCCTCAATTATCACTGTCCTTCTGCCATGAAATTCCTTTGCCTACCAATCCTGTTCCCTAGAGGAGGCTCTCTCCTTGTCCTCACGGTTACTTCACCTGGAGAATCACTCTTATTCTTTCAATTAATTAATTTTTTAAAAAAACTTTATTATTTCTTTAAATGGAGGCATAAATTACATACAATGTAAAACCAAACCAAACTCATTGCCGCTGAGTTGATCTCGACTCATAGCGACCCCTTCCTGGGTTACCAAGGTGGTATCTCTACGGAAGTAGATTGCCCAATCTTCCTTCTGAGGAGTGGCTGGCCGGTTTGAACCGCCAGCCTCTGGTTAGCAGTCAAATGCCTTAGGCACTACACCACCAGAGCTCCCACATACAGTATAGTGCATAGATATTAATTCTATAGGTTGATGAAATTTTACATCTGAATAGAATCATGTAAAAAACCTTCCAGGGCAAGATGAAGATTTCCTCTCAGGCTATTCTTGAATGGAGCTCTTGACGTTTTGAGAGCAAAGCTTCTGCCTTCACCTGGGGAGGAACAATATATCCATTTATTAATTTTCTCCTCCCCCAAGTTGCTTTTTGTTAGCTTTTGAATTGTTCAAGACATGAGTAAATTGCACTACTTCAAGGGCAACAGAAATACCTTTGTTCTAATCCATTCCTTAAGCACCAGGCAAGGGCTCTATGCTCCCTTTGTTTCAGGGGTCCCTCTATTTTCCTCAAGCATATCTAACTTAATTGTTTTCATTGCATTTCCTTATGAATGAGGACATTGAACCCTTTTTCCTATGTTTATTGGCCATGTGGATTTTCTGTTTTGTGATATACCTATTCAGGTACTTTACCTCTTATTATATTGGGTTTTCTTATTGATTTGCAGGAGTTCTTTCTAAATTCTGGCTACAGGCTCCTTTTTGAGTACAGGTGTTGCATATATCTTCTTTCTGTGTTTGTGGTTAGCACTTGTGGTGTCCTGTCAATTGCTGTTTTTATGATTTCCCAGCACATTTTCAATAATTTCTGATACTAGCTACCACTGGGAAAATTATTCCACTTTGCTTTGTAGGATCTTGCTTTTTATTATCTATAAATCAACTTTGACTTACTAACATTTAAATCTCTCTCTTTCTTAGCCCCATCATTAAAAGCCAGCAACAAAAAAAATAAACCCATTTCTGTTGACTCGATTCTGACTCATGGCAATTCCATGTTACAAAGTAGAACACTCCCTAGGATTTTCTTGGCTATAATCTGTACAGAAGGAGATCACCAGGCCTTTCTTCTGTGACACCACTGGGTAGGTTCAAACTATCAACCTTCACATTTGTAGCTGATTGTAAATCTCCTGTGCCACCCAAGGACCTTTAAAAGCCAGTAGGTACCACTATAAAGGAGTCCCTGGGTGATTGATTGTTAAGTGTTTAACAAGTTGAAAGATTGGCAGTTCTAAACCATCCAGAGGCTCCTCAGAAGACAGCCCTGGCAGTCTGCTTCCAAAAGGTCACAGCTTTGAAAACTCTGTGGAGTAGTTCTACTCTGCACACGTGGGGTTGCCATGACTCAATGGCAAGCACCACCACCAAAACCCACCAGGATATGGCTCTTTTTCATATCTGTTGAGTTTTGCTTTTAAGTTCTCAAAATTTCCTCCCAAGTAGGTTTTTCTCTTCTTAATTTTACTCTACCAAAGTCCCCAATATTACTGTCTTAAGAAAAGAGGCTTTTGAATTTTCCTTCTCATGTCACCCACCTAGAGAATCATTTAATGGTCTGAATGACTCTCCAGGAGAGCTATCTTCCACAAAGCTACTCAGTGATCTTGGCTGCTTTGATATATATATATATATATTTTTAATTTTTATTGTGATTTGGGTGAAAGTTTACAGAACAAGTTCATTTTCCATACAGCAGTTCACATACACTTTGACTCATGACATTGACTGCAATTTCCCACAATGCAACAGCTCTCTTCCCACTTCCTCCCCATAGTTACCTCTTCTGTGTCCTTTCCTCCCATGCACTCCAGCCCCCTGAGCTGTCTCCCTGTGCATACACAGTCCTTCTATTCTCCCATGATTGATCACTCCAAGGAGTGTATCTACATAATGTTAATGTTCAGCTCATATGCCTGTCTTTTGTTTGGCTGGAAGCCATGGTAGTAGGTTCCATTCCAGACTTGAAGAGCAGCTAGGGAGCCATAGTCTCAGAGGTTTCACCAGACTCTATCAGACCAGCAAACATGGCCCTTTTTTTTTAAAAAATAATTTTTAGTTTTGTCCCACATTGTTCCCCTACTCCATCCAGGATGTCCTGCATAGATCCCCCTCCAAGTGGTTGACAGTGGTAGCCAAGCACCATCTAGTTCTGGTCTCATAGTCACATAGGCTGAGGATCACATGGTGTACCAGTCCCTTGGACTAAGTGTTTCCATGCATCTCTGGTTTTCTTCATTCTTCTTTACTCTGGAGGAGGTGAGACCGATCGTTACATCTAGATGGCCACTTGCAAGCTTTTAAGATCCCAGTTGCTACTCTTGGCTGTTTGATTTTAAGGATTTATCAACTTAACACATGCCTCCACAGTGCCTTTAGAATCACATAGTTCACTTCACTGCCTCAGGCCAGAACTGATATATTTTACTTCTGCTTATACTCATTGCCTGGAACTAGTTACATGTGTGTAGCCCACTACCGGGAAGATAAGATGTACATTTTTCCTTGTTCCCAGGAGAAAGACCATGAAAAGGGATCTGGTGAACCCTTCCACAGCAGAACTGCCTCTTTCTTATCAATCCTACTTTATACAAGACTGAATCTTGTATTCCAAGTGTTTGAGCAAACCTGATTCTTAGAGCGTAAGTATTGCAGATAAAAATATTTTTAATTTCCGTGTTGCTCTCAGGTTTTTAATTTTTCTACTGTAATATGCTCTACTTCTCCCTGTCCCATCACATATAAGGAGGGTAACTGTTACTAGTTCAGATAAGCTTCTTTATTTCTCATTGGGAAAATAAAAAGAAATAAAACAAATGAAACAAGGTGAAACAAAAACCTAATACTATAAAAGTAAATAAAGAGATTTCATAAAAATGCTCTTTTCAACATGTAATATATGAACATTACATATAATTTCCCAAAATAAACCTCATAATGTCATCATTAAGAATTAGTATTACATAGGGAGTTCCAGTAAGATGGCGGACTAGGCAGAAAGACTGCACAGACCCTCTTCAACAAAGAAAAGGGAAACCAATTAAGACAGACACAGAAGATAATCCTGGACCCCTGAGCCTTGAAGGAATGATATAGAAGTGGACTAAACCCCAAGTAGCAGAAGAATTTGCATGAAAATACCAAAAAAGGAGACATACGGAGCTGCGGTCTGGCAGCGATCTTGAGCGATCCTGACAGCACAGACAGCTTGGAGAGTGCCAAATGGTGGTAGAACCTAAGAAGTAACCTAAAAATCAGCCCTGATAGCCAGGGACTGCATGGAGGACTGCTCTGGTGTCTGGGGATTAAACGAAGAAGGTGAAGAGAAAGGGGGCTGAGCTGTGGACTTTTGCTTGGCTGGAGACACTGCCATTTTGAATGTTTACAAGCTGTTTGACCATTTTTGATATTTAAAGAGATAGTACTCTCCCAGATTCCAGGGGCTTAAGAACAGGTTCTGCTTGCCAGCAACCCCAAGGACACTCTGGACCTGCATGACTGAAAAAGTGTGACATTCCTCTTGTTACTCTTATACCCCACACCTGCTTGGTGAATGGAGGTGTGGCCATCCCCCACTCCCACCTACCTTCTGGGCCCGCAGGAACTCCATCACAGTCTGTGTGCTCAGATGGAGCCTGGGTGCCCTGCTCTGTCCTCCACCAATTTTTTTTTTTCTCATTTTTAATTTTTACTTTCTTTTTTCTGCTGTTGACTTTGCTTGTATTTGTCTGTTTTAAAACTACTATTATTATTAATACTTCTGTTCTTTTTACTATTATTCTTTATTCTTTCCCTCCCAGGTTCTAGTTTTCAGCTTTTTTTCTTTTCCTTGCTCCTGGTTGAAAAAAAAATTTTTTTTTTAATTTAATTTTTCCCCTTTTTTTCTCATGGTTAACCCTGTTCCTTGTTTATCTTTTTGCATTTTACCATTTTTTTTCATTGTTTTCCTTCTCTACCTTTCTTCTCTTAGTGCCCTATCTCCAGATATTGCAGGTTTTCATTTGTTTTTCTTCTTCTTTTTCCCTTTTTTTGGTCACTGTTCCTGTGTGATTACATAGCGTGTTTTTTGTCCATGTGCTTTTAGTTTTTTGATGGTTAGTCAACTGTAATTTTAGTCTAACTGAGTGGGAGACCATTAGACACAACTACACCCACACCTCCTACAACTTTGCTTACTGAGCGAGAGCCACTACCTCCTTCTCCACCAATGGGCCAATGATATAAAACCACCAAGAAGAGCCTGAATCACCCTTGGCTTCTCTTCACAAACAGTTAACAGAAATCTAAATACAACAACACCATGACCTCTCAGAGACAACAGACCATCACAGTTCACACAAAGAAGTAGGATAAAGTGGCAGAAACAAGGGAGCAGGATACAGACCCAGAACACATCCCTGAGGAAGAAGCAGCATTGGAACTCTCTGATAAGGAATTCAAAAGAATT